>NC_051186.1:108745386-108852955 GCF_013339695.2 Rhipicephalus sanguineus
CCCCATCGTTTGTGATTCTTACAGTACGTTCCGAGTCGAGCCAGGATAGTCAGGTTCGACCTTTCCGTCAGTCCGTTCGCCTGTGGTTGGTATGCCGATGCGAAGTGATTTTCAACTCCTATCTGCTGTAGGTAAGTGCGCAGCTCGCGTCTGCGGAAGGTGGTCGACCGGTCGGAAATCAACTTGTTAGGAAGACCGTGCCGCCATTGAAAGCGCTCTCTCAAGATCGGATGACGTAGCTAGAAGCAAGCGAAGGCACGGTCACGACCTCTACATACTTGGACAAGTGATCCACAGCGAGTATAATATAACAATTACCCGCTGCCGTCATTGGAAGAGGCCCGATGTGGTCTATGCCCAACGTGTGGAAAATTGTCTCCGGAGGCTTAATCATTGTAAGAAATCCATGCTGGCCTGCGGTGCGTCGTTTGTGTTGTTGACACACCCCGCAACTGGCAACATACGAACGCACACTTTTATACATTTTCGGCCACCAAAATGCTTCTTGCGCCTTGCGTAAGGTGGCTCGATAGCCGACATGGCCTCCTTCGGGGCTGTCATGGATGGCACGTAATATGCTCGATCGTAAGAAACCAGGAATAACCAGGAGATGACGCTCGTCACTCTTATCGGCCCAGTGACGACGATACAACGTATCATCACGTAAGACAAACTTGGCGTTGTGTCCTGTATCCTCAATGGAGTGTATAACGGATATGAGACCTTCATCGCCGCTTTGGGCTTTCGTCACGTCCTGTTGAGAAAATATGATCCAGCTTTCTCGATTCCTTGGGGATGATTCCTCGATCGGATTTCGCGACAAAGCATCCGCCAGCTGATTTTGTGCTCCAGCACGGCGACGGATGTCGTACGTGTAGTCCTGGAGCCGACCAATTTATCGGGCAAACATCGGGCGCAGCTTCTGGAACATCCATGCAATCGCGGAGTTGTCTGTTACCACCGTGAAGTGTCGGCGAAGCAATTAGTGGCGGAACTTTTCATCTACGCTCCACTCTACGGCCAAACACTCCAGTTCAATCGAATGATAATGACGTTCCGCGCCCGAGAGCTTACGAGTGGCGAAGGAGATGACATGCCCGCACGCACTTGTGTCACGTTGAAGGAAAACTGCCCCTAGGCCAATCTGACTTGCATCAGTATGCACTTCTGTGGCCCAATCTTCATTGAAATGGCAGAGAACCGGGCTATGCGTAAGCTGGTGTTTGAGGGTTTCGAAGGCGTTATCCTGCGAAAGACCCCATTGAAATTGAGCCCCTTTCTTCAGTTAAGTCCGTGAGTGGAGCAGCAGTTGACACAAAGCTCAGCACGAACTTGCGCAAGTATTACGCCATTCCAAGGAATACCTGGAGCTGTTTAATAGATGTTAGTGCAGGGTATTTGGCTACGGCGTCTATGCGTTCAGGCAAGGTTCGTACGCCATTACGAGATATCTGATAACCGAGATATGATATCGTCGTCAACCCGAACTGGCACTTCTCGCGGTTATGTCGAAAGCCGGTGTTATGCAACCTCTGCAGTATTGTGTCATGATTTTGTAGATGTTTTTATGTTTCCCCGATGACTAGGATGTCGTCGATGTAAACGACACCGGCGTGGTCTATCAGGGTGCACAACACCGTGTTCATGGCATGCTGAAACGTACTTGGGGCAGTTCGCAGACCGGAAGGCATCCAGTTAAATTCGTACAAGCCAACTGGACTCCGGAAGGTCGTCTTCAACTTCTCTTCTTCAGCCACGCTTATCTGCCAATACACTGATTTCAGGTCTAGTGACGAAAATAACCTGGCATTTCGTACGGCGTCAAAAGTATCGTCAATGCGTGGCGGCGGGTACGAGTCTGGTATGGCGTTTGTTCAAATCTCGGTTGTCGACACAGAATCGGAGATTGCCGTCCTTTTTACGGACTAGGGCAACAGGTGCTGCCCACGCGCTACCAGACGGCCTGATGTGAGTGACTCGCATTTCTTACAAATGTTCGTAGATTACAGTCCGCTCTCGTTCGGCGTATCTATGTGACGGTATGGACACCCGCGGATGGTTGTCGGTTGTAATATGGCGCTCTAGCGCGCTAGTACCGGGGAGCTGATCAGTAGTATCAGCGAAGAGCGACGCGTGCCTCTCGAGTATAGCGGGGAGTGTAAGTGGTGTTGTCAGCTCACTTGGTTGAGCCGGAGGCGTACTTGGGGCTACGGGACGGAGGTAGTTGGCCCCCAAGACTGTCTGCCGGCAAGTCTTCGAACATAGGCACCGAGGACAAGAACTTGTGCTCAACCTCGGTGTTGATCTGCAGGTTTAGGGCACCGACCGGTAGTAGGTCGCCACCGAGGCCCCCCAGCGGTGGCTCAGTCCAAGGCTCGAGATCTCCTGGGTTGTGGCGTCGAAGCAATGCCGTACTCTGTGCTCCGGTATCGATGAGAGCCGTCAGTTCTCCGATGCCGTAGGTGCGAACCATGAGGGTTCGAAGTGCGCGTGCTTGATATTGTATGGCTTCAGGCTGGCGTTGTGGACAGTTTTTACACCCATACCCAAAACGCCCACACGTGTAGCATCCACGTCTCGATGAACCCGCCTCCTTTGGCGAAACTGTAGCCCCACGCCCTGCCTGGCGTAAAAAAATGGAGATGTCGGCTGGGTGGGTGTTGGCGGACAAGACGGCCGCGTGCGTCGAGTCAAGGATCCCGTCGATGACGTACTGCCTGGCTGCTGAGGAGGTCCAGAGTATGCCGCAAGCTTGTAAAAAGAACAGCTGGTCGTAGATGTTATTTGCGACGTCTTTCAGTCGCACCTTGCTGGCTTGACCGCATGGCCATGAAACGATCGTCATAAGCGGCTCAAACGCGGACGTCAGAGCCGCGCTCCATGTTGGTCATGCACTGTAAGCGCTGCCTTCGAATCGATGCTATGCTTGGGCGCATCCTGGCAGACGTTCTTCGTCGACGGATTTCTTGATTGTGTCAGTCCAAAAGTGTTTAAGAGCAACCGAGTTTACGACGCTTACCCAGGTCGCGGGGTCATCCATAAACCCATGAAAACATGGAATTTCGTTCTCAATGAACGATCCAAGTGAGGCGCATCTAAAGCCGGATGTCTTGAGCTCTTGAGCGAACGTCGAGAAGGCTTGCAGACGTGGACGCCTGGACGCCGTCCGTGGTCGGTGGCAAGTGCGTGAGTACTCGTCCACTTCAGAGTGTAGGGGACGCACGGATGTCGGGGTCGGCCGTTTGCGGCTACGCAGACATAGACAGCACTATTGCTGTGGGCAGGCTGTTCTGTTCCGTCGTCGTCCTCTCTCGCTTCGCTCTCGTTCCCGAGATTATGTTCCACAACATTATATATATATATATATATATATATATATATATATATATATATATATATATATATATATATATATATATATATATTGATAAGAAAAGGAAGCGTTTCGTTGAGAGGCCCAGCAGACAGCCACAATGAGTATCCACGGCGGAGGTGTAGATGTTACGATGCTTGATGAACCCTGGCGTAAGGTTTGGCCACAAAGCCACGTCTTGAATGAACCATTCAAGTGAAGCCAGACCCGCTCGGCAATTCTCGAGAGGATGCCCAACTATAGCATTACTTTTCACTACCATGAACGCTGGAGACGAAAAGGAAGCGTTACGTTGAGAGGACCCAGTACACCGCCACAATGAGTATCCGCGGCGGAGGTGTAGAGGTTACGATGCTTGCCTGCTGACCCGAAGGTAGCGGGTTCGATCCCAGCCGCACCGCTGGCATCTCTATGAAGGCAAAATGCTAGTGGCCCCTGATCCGTGCGATGTCAGTACATGTCAACGAACACCAGGTGTTCTAAATTTTGCGGAGCCCTCCACTACGGCGTCCCTAAAATTGATATCATGGTTTTGGGACGTGAAACCCTAAATATTCTTACACTGTGACAATGAGTGGATCGATACGCCTTGAGGAACTCGATGTTGACAATATCGCGTCCACGATCGTACCTGTCGGCAGATGGTTCAATTGGTTCAATAGAGGAGTTGCAAAACCTTCAAATTTAATTTTCTACGATGCCCCCAATTCATGTAGAATAATTTCTACGATGCCCCCAATTCATGTAGAATAATCATGCGGGTGTGCTTGGTACAATTGTTCCCTGCAAAGTCACTTGTTAGACTAAGGCTGTGGAGCTTGTATGGCCATGGCCGGGATCGCCAATGGGCAGAGTCTTCCCTCTCGTCTGTTTATATCCGCGTGAAATCCTATACTGCGCGTAAGAACTGTAGCAAGGATAGATCGCATCGCCGTTGTGCACGATTCCAAGTGCGAACTACTTAAAGGGAATGTCTGCCGCTCGGAAAATTTCTTCTGATTGTGGTGAAAATGAGAAGAGCATGCGTCACAACGGCGGCATAGAAAATGCTTTTGTCCCTTAAAAAGGAATTATAGTTTTAATTTGACGTTGAAAATTGTGAATGAATGACCGCTAGCGTCACCGAAGAGCGATGTGGTCAATCTACAGGTAAGACAAGAAATCCACGCAGGCAGACTCATTTTGCTTAACAAGATACGTACAACTTCTATTGTATGTCAAGCGTTACATTCCCCAACACAACAGACAATTCACCTCATCGTACAGGAGTGATGGTGACGGTGAACTGGCTCCAGTTGTGTATCGACACGGCACTTGTCCGTGGGCACGACAGTGCCGGAACAGCCTCCCCGACTGACTGACGACCACCTCCGCCGTTTTTCTGTGTCTGTCGTTGAGTAAACTTGATGAAGATAGCTGGGAGTTGGTAGCACTGAAAGTCGCATGGATAGCTTTTTTTTGCTTGAAGCATATGTTTGTAAATTGCAACCTTGTGACATACGGGCTCAAAAAGAACATTGTACTTATTCTAGTTCTATACATTATTGGAAAATCGCCGAATTTGTTTGAGCCTGCAATGACCCCTTCTCCAATTGGCAATATCGCCCCCTCAGTGGAACCTTCACGCTAGCCGGCCCTCCGTCTCGAAAGGTTTCCCACCGCTGGTCTATAGCAGATCCATAGACAACCCACGCCAGTAGGACAGCTCGCTATGCTATTGTATAGAATTACTATGATGTAGCATAGGATGGCTATTCTCTAGTATTACATAACCACACTCCGCCGGTATTACCGCTGTTGAATGTGCTAAGTCATAAAACACTTAGGTGCGCACACTGGAGGGGCCTGGAGCGCTGCGCATACTAACTAACGCAGGCTGCGAGCTACTATAACACCCACTGGCGGCCATTGCAGGCGCAAGTCCTGCGGTGGAGGAGGTCTTCGCGAGTGGGGAAATGTAGAGCTTGACGGCGCTTCGTGCCAATGGCTGGCAGAGTCGATGGGTCAGAGAGTAAGCCTGTCATCCAAGCAATCCAGGGCCATTGCGCTGCTCAGAGGGGATGGTTGTCAATAGCAACAGAATAAAGTTTAAAGAAGACATGTTGAGCTGTGGCCGTTGTCGTCAGCCAAAGGAGAACGTTATAGGGCAACGGCGTCCCAAAGTTGTCGCCCACTGCGAAAAACTGCGGACATAGTGGTCCTACAGGCTCAATATGCGGCGTGCAAGGCGACCGGAGCAATCTTTGAACTACGACAGCCAAGAAGGAGCTCGGTGGTCTGGCGGAACAAGGAGTTTAGTGATTTAGACATCAAGTGCGCCCCCATACATATACTGTCGGAACTTAGCAAAAGCCCGGATGATCGCGAGACATTTTTTCCCATCAGGGTGTAGTTATTCTCGCATGTTTAACTCTTTCCGGCATGGTGGTCACCCCAGGTAACCACCTTTTCTCGATTTTTTTTCTCTTAAAGCGCGCGGCCCCGCATATCAACGTTCAAACTGCCCGCCGGTTGAACCTTTCGCATTTAAACAGAGATGTCGCTACTTCCCTTGGAGTTCGTAGTCACGTGTCATTATTGTTTTCTTCCCGCTGGGATCGACTCGAGCGCGCGGTACACGATGGACCCGAGAGTTTTTATGGAAAAACAGGTAGTCCTTTTCTTTGTCAATTCATATTGCAGGACAGTATGTCACAGACGTAGTCAATACTATGGAAGCTAGAAATGAAGCGCTGCGCTCATTTTTTAGAGAACGCTTTGTCGCTGAAGTTGGTGGTCCCCTAGGGTAAACCACCATGCATGAAGGGTCTTGATGGCTGCAAATATATTATTTGTTCTTGGTGTTTCAGCGGAAGAGTTTGTCGAAATACCATCAGACTCTGACAGTTCCGCAGGATGTGACGACTACAGTGACAGTGACTCTGACTATGAAGTGAATGATAAAACTGTCAAAACGGTAAAAAGAGACGTCAGGAAAGAAAAGCCATCTCTGCGGTGTGCGTGTCCTCCGATATAGACAGCGACGAAGATGACGCTCCTGTCATGGCTGCGAGATACCTGTGTGGAGTCCTTCCTATAAAATGGCGCCACCGTTGGACTTTCTGTCACGCAGTGGAGTGCCACTTTCTATACAAAGCACAGATAAAAGAAGTCCTTATGACATCTTCAGCCGATTCTGGACGCCGTCTTTGGTGGAGCTGCTGGTGTTTCAGACAAATCTTTACGCTCAACAGGAGGGCAAGCCATACACCCCCACCACATGGGAAGAAATGCGGTCATTTTTAGGGCTCAATCTACTGAGGGGAATAAGAGGAGTCCAAGTTACAGGGGATTACTGGTCCAGCGCGCCTGACTTGCATGATCCTTTCATTTCGAAATTAATGACAGTCAATAGATTCGGCTGGCTTTTATCACACCTGAATCTGAATGACAACATATTGCAGCCAGCGAGGGATCACCCCAACTTTGACCAAGTTGTACAAAGTCCGTCCACTCCTCACTGAACTAACAAAAACCTTTTGGGAAAATTACTTGCCCACCGAACTGCTCGCCATCGATGAATCAATGATAAAGTTCAAAGGGAGGAGCTCGCTCAAGCAGTACATGCCAAAGAAGCCTGTGAAGCGGGGGCTACAAGGTGGATGCTTTGCGCCAGCAATGGTTATAACCTGAAATTTGATATTACACCGGCAATCTGAGAGCGGTGTTCAGAAGGAGCTAGGTGCACACGTTTGTGAGGAAGTTATGTCATGGCCTAGCGGGTAAGCATCATCGTGTGTTTTTTGACAATTACTTCCACGAGTTACAACCTCTTGAAAGATCTTCTGCATGACGGCATTTACGCATGTGGGACAGTCAATTCCAACAGAAAGAACTTGCCATGCTTGCAAGATGATAAATCAATGAAAAGAGGCGACACAGACTGGAGTGTCAGCGACGACAGCATCTCCTGTCCTAAAATGGAAGGATAAGAGGGACTGTTTACCTGCTAACGAATTTCATGACCCTGCCATTGAAGTTGAAGTGAACAGGAAAGAAAAGGATGGGACAGTGAGCAAGGTGTCCTGCCCGGCGGCGTTGCAAGACTACAACCATAACATGAATTTTGTGGACAATATGATCAGCGCAAAGGGCAATATGAAGTAGACAGAAAATCACGGAAATGGTGGCACAGGATCTTTTTCCACCTACTGGATTGCTGTGTCGTGAATGCTTTTCTCGTGCACCGCGAACTCGAAGGAGTTCCCCTCTTCACCATGAAAGAGTTCCGGAGAAGTGTGATGACATCGCTTACAGCAGAAGCCCAGGTTTGTAAGAGAGGCCTAACACAGTGCACTAACACAGTACAGATAAAACAATCTAAGCCCCATGTAGATACTGCCGTACGTCTAACTCACAGCAAACACCAGCCAAAGAGATGCACGAGCGGAGGTGCGGGATGTGCAGCACGAAATCTCAGCCTTCGAGAACGACATGGATGTGTGAAACATGCAACATCCCATTGTGCCTGCGGGGAAAACAAGGACTGTTTTGCCGCGTTCCACCGAAAGTGACTCTAGACCCTTGCGGCACGGTGGTCACCTCAGGTGACCACCTCATTTCTCTTGAACTTATGTGTCAACTTTTTTTCTTTGTTATAAAAACTTTCTTGGACGACGACCAATGTATATTTTCAATAAAATATAGTATTCCTCCAAAATTAAAGTTCTGTGCATGAAAGAGTTAAATGCCGACGCAGCTCACCGCAGATCAGATTACCGACGGCCGTCCATTTGCTTGCTGCTTGAAATGCGCAGCGTGAATTACTTGTGCCTTGAATTTTCCTTTCCCAGCCGCGATTTTGCCCAAGTGGAGAATTGCGTATTTCCCGGTACTGATGCAGCCTCCTTCACCAAGGCTACTAGTGATGCCCACGGCCCCTAATATGGCTATATAAAGTCATCCTGATGCATTTCGTCCAGTTACCACTTTGTATATTCTGGTTCATGCCTGGAAGCCGTTGGAGACTCTGATGGGGTGGTCAAGCGTTTTCTTCCGTTATGATACGGCGCTCAGCAAGGAGCATATGGCGAATCCTTCATAACGACGCGATAAAGTAATTGTATTGCTGACGAAGACGTCGCAGCTGTCGCTGATGGAGTGCAAGGCGCGGCAATTGACATCAAAAATGGGTGAGGCATTAGGGTCGTCGCTGTAGCATTATTGGAATGTGAAAAGGCGCTTGCAGCATTGACACCCGCGATTTATTCGATGTATGCAAATGCCGTGCCCTTCTTCGGGCGTCGGTATTCTTGGGTGCAGTTCGTTAGCACAACGCTCCCGTATCCGTCATGCAATCGAGCACTTACTCTTGCGACGCAAATGTCGTGGTCAAGCAGAAAACGAGAATCTCTCTCGATGACGCCTTCGACGTTTTCAGATTCTTCGGCGCCGACGGAAATTATGATGTTGGAACGACACATAATGGTGACCTAATCCTCGAGGACATTGAAAGCTTTAGAGTCGATGGCATTAGAGTATGCAGTTTGAAAACATGGCCGCACAGCCGTAATTCCAGCTCTTTTAGAAGATCTCAATATTTGCATTACACAAACGTCAAGGCGTGGCGTAGGTGGCTGGGTATGGTATAGTATGAATAAGGTTATTGATGTCCTGAGAATTCAGTCCAGAACTGATGGGGGCCGCTCCCACATCGGGACAGAGAGGCCAAGCCCTTCTGTCGCCACACGGGCGTTCTGGACAGCCCTGTGTTTGTCAGCCAGCGCGTCGCTGTGCAGCGTTTGCTGTCACCACTGTTCACCTTGAGAACCATCACCAGCCAACGGCGAGCAGTGCCAAAGCATGTTGTCTAAATCGAGCGAACCCCCACACTTACTATGGTAGACTGAAATCCCGCAGTTCGGATACATTTTATTCATGACGACCGGGTTAGGGTACGTCCGTGTCAGCAGAAGCCTTAGCGTAACCGCCTGTAGCCTGTTTAATCTAGAATGTGGCAAGGGGAATGCCCTACGCCCTAGGTAATAGTGTTTGGTGATCTCGTTATAAGTTAACAGCTGGTCCCTAAACTCAGGAGCGGGAGATCTGGCCTCCGCAGAGAGTGCACGGCATACTAATCCTCGTGCCTCCCTGTGCGCCACCTGGTTGAGGTTGACCCCGTGTGCAGGGGCGTAGCCAGAAATTTTTTTCGGGGGGGGGGGGGGTGTTCAACCATACTTTATGTATATTCGTGCGTGCGTTTGTATGTGCGCGTGTATATATACGCAAGCAAAACTGAAACATTTCGGGGGGGTTTGAACCCCCCCCCCCCCCCCCCTGGCTACGCCCCTGCCCATGTGCGCCGGAAAGCAAGTAACTGTATGCGAAGTGATGTCCCTACCCTGCAGCATTCTGTAAGCCGGTTCACCAACAACTGCCCCCGAGAAGGCTTTAATCACAGATCGCGAGTCACTAAAGACTAAATCTCTGCCTGAAAGAATGAGTGCTAGAGCAATAGCCACCTGCTCAGCGAGCCCCGGATTTTTTGTGTAAACGGAAGCGGCATTGTGAACGCTCCCTTGCGATCTACCACCACCACCGAGTAAGCATCTTTCCCAATAATCCATGCAGCGTCAACAAACGCAGACTCCTCCTCCTGATCTTTTGGCTGTCGAAACAGAGCCCTAGCTCTCGCCGTCCGCCTCCTTGCATTGTGCAGAGGGCGCACATTCCGCGGGAACGGACGAACCAGGATATTAGCCATAAGTTCGACTCGTATAGCCGCTCCCCATCGGCCTACGAAACCACCGATTCTCCAGTTGACTCTACGATATACCTACCCGCTGGTGTGCATAGCAACCGCTCTTCCTGTGCCGTACGCTGAGCCTGCGCAATTTATCCAAAGTATTATGCAATCCCAGCCGCAACAACACATCGTTTGACGTACTCACAGGTAGACCAAGCGCCGTCTTAAGCGCCACCCTATTAGCGATCCTTCTGATAAGTCTTATGGCCTCCGGCGTCCTCTTGGTAATACGCTGAATGGTTATATTATTCGATCAATTTTCTTCAACTACCAAGCCCAGGACTCTGATAGCCTCTACTTTTGGTATCAGTACCCCATGTCTAGCATGGAGCGTAATGCAAGTCTCAACTTCCGGTACCCAATCCTTCGGCCTAAGACCTAATTGTCTAGATTTGAAGATTAACAACTCCGACTTTTTAGTGGAGCACTTGAGCCTCATAAGACCCAAACACTCTTCCGTAAGCGTGACCACCTCCTGCAGCCGAGCCTCAAGCTCTCCGTCACTACCACCGACACTCCATACAGTAACATCATCCGGGTAGATAGTATAGCCAATAGCCTCGACAGTGTCCAGTACATTTGCCAACTTTGACGTCGCCAGATGGAACAACATAGGCGAGAGTACGAATCCCTGCGGCGCACCATGACAACCCAATTTAAAGGCTTCCGACTTGATCTCCCCTAACATAAGACATGTCCGTCTGTCCATAAGGAAAGCCTTAACAAAGTGAAAAAGCCGTTGCCCCAGGATCAAGTCCGACATGCACTCGTAGAATAAAAGAGTGTCGAAGACTATCAAAAGCTGTTTCCACATCAAGTCCAAGTCCAAGCGCGCGAGAGGGGGGCAGCGTAGGAAATGAGAGAGAGGGGGAGGGGACGCGCATTCGCTGGCGCTCATCGCGGCGTTGCGCAGGAGGGAATTTCGGCATCTCGAGATTGCATTTCAGAGGAGTCAACCGAAGCAAGCGCTAGACTGAACGCGCGCAGCGCTCTATTGCTTGAAGGAGAGGAGACTAGAGGAGGAGAGTAGCGCATGCGCCGCGAGAGGAGAAGCGAGAACGCTGGAGAAGCGCAAGCAGGTGTTGGTAGAGAAGTGGAGAGCGTAACGCGTAGCTGTTGGAGAGAGGGAATGAGGAGAGTTGCGCATGCGTAGTGTGAGAGTGGACTACCACGCCGCGGGACATGCCCCCGAGAAAGAGATGCTTTGCATCTAAAAATTGCCGCGCAAACCTAAAATGTGTCGCGCCGCTCCGTATTGCGGGACCGAGATGTGGTCCGCGCGGTCGTCTTGACGTGAAGAGAAGCTTTCCAGCCGGCGCGAGCACATTCCGCCCGAGCGGCGTGTGGACCTTGAACAGAAGCAGAGTAGCTCTAAAATTGCATACAAAAGTCAGCAGGTACTCAAGCGCGGTGGGGGAGACCACCTGAGGCCGTAAACGAAACGAACTCCTGAATGGCTGACGCGAAACTTCGTCGCCGTGAGAGCTGGAAGCAGAGGTACGGTTATCTTCGTAGTCAAAGCTCGTCAGCACTCAATTCTCGTGCGGTTCCAAGATAATTTCGAGCGCCGCGCGTTTCTCACAGCGCCGGTGCGCACCCATGTGCGCGACGACGACGCCATGGGAACGACTAATGACACTGCATTCGGCCCTGTGTCTGATACAACGACGGAAGCGAAATCGAAGCTGCTGAAAACAGGCTGAAAAGTCCACCTCTACAAGTTAAACGTGCGGCGGACCTTCGGGAATAATTTTGGCAGAATAATCTTCCGCGAATCGAAACAGCTCTCTAGGGAAAATCTGGCATAAATTTAAGGCAGATATTATCACTCAAGTGTTTACGCTTGGGCTATTTGGTTGGTAATCCTGCTAACAGGTTTTGCAGCGCAAGAGCACAGGAAAACAGGACATGGTAGACAGAAAGCACGCTGTAGCGGACAGGTCACGCTACGTCCCTTGCGTGGTGGGAGTCGTCTACTCGATTCCACTGACGTGTGGGAAGGCTTACGTCGGCCAATCCGGCAGATGCGTAAACGGCCGCCTGTGCGAGCACCGAAATAATGTACACAACGTGATACAAGGGCACCGTGGCATCCATTGGCAGGACTGCGGTTGCACTCACCTCTTCGACCGATGCGCGATGAAGGCAAGGCACAGAGATCAGTTAAACCCCGATATCATCCAAGCAGAAATAATTCACTCACTAGGCGAAAACTGCGTAAGCTCTCCATCAGTTGCTTTATCACAGTCAGAACGTGATTACTTGGCTGGGTGTTAAGGCATTGGTGGATCCGTTCCACGTGCTTTGATTACAGTCACTTCGATTGGGCTAGTATGTTTTTTATATTCCTTTTCCGCATATATATATATATATATATATATATATATATATATATATATATATATATATATATATTTAGGAAAAAGGTATACGCTTCTAAAAAACTGTTTATTTGTCGACGTTTCGATCGGAGACCGGTCTTCATCAGGATGAAATTTACCAGGCTTCGATGCGCTTTTATATCATCGTTCTCCGAGCCGAGAGAAAGAGAAAAAGGTTAAGAAAAAGTACATACAGAAAAAAAAAATAAAAAAAGAGAGAGAGAGGTAAGAAACCTGCCGAAATAAGTCGCGAATACGCTTGTGCACATACTTTCACTGACATAAGAATAACACGTGTTTCTTGAAAAAAAAAAGAAAAGAAAAAAAAAACAAAAAAAAAAAAAAGAAAAAAAATCGTCAACACGCCACGTGCACATACTTCGGCCTACGAAACACACGTGTTTCCTGAATAAAAGAGAAAAGCAGAGAAAAGAAAGAAAGCAAAAACTCCGCTGATATCCAAAAATCGTCAGTGAGTACATTCCTGTAGTCCACTAGTCCGAGTTCCAATGCTTTGAAGCCCCAACACAACATGGGTGCATTCCTCCAGCCCATGTCACACCTCACGTCTTCGGTTCTCCCCCTCCACATTTGCTCCTGAAGCCTGTGAGGGGATGAAGCTTCACAAGAAGGGATAAGCGCTTAAAGGCAGTCAACTTAAAAAGCTTAGTAAATGTCCGGGAAGAGTGTACAAAGGCACATTCACTAAAAAACAGGTGGTCACGATCTCCGGTTTGTGGCTCCAGTTAATGCTTATGAAGAAAATGGAGAATACCTTAAGATTGGAATGCGTGTGAGCCTGCTGTATGTCCGACAGCGTGCTCCTGAAGCGATGTCCGAAAAAATAATAAAATAAACTATAATGAAAAATATGAAAATAAAAAAAGAAGAAAAAAAAGAAAAAAGAAAAAAAGAGATCTTCAGTTAAGATTATTATTGACTTGAATCTTCCAGAGCACGAATTGAAGACAGTATGCCCGGATTGATGTTTAGGCCAGCCTTCAATGTATTAAATTTATAAATCATATAGGATTCGCGCTGTTCACGTTCCCTTGTACTGAGAAACCACTTTGCAGGAGTGTAACCTTGATGGAATCAAATGGGTGGTTTTCGGTATTTATATGCTGAGACAGAGGAAGATGCGGAAGCGAATTAACATGGGAACGATGGTTCTTAAAGCGGGTGCGGAAGGCCGTGTCTGTCTGACCTATGTATTGGATACTGCATACTCCGCACTCGAGAAGGTGTACTACATTAGATCTGTCACAGTTAAGGTTTGAGTGAAGAGAGTATTTGAAATTGGAATGCGTGCTTTCAACAAATTTAGTTGTCTGTATGTGTTTGCACACCTTGCAACGAGCCTTGCCGCATGGCTGGCATCCAGTTACAGGTGCCTTATCTGTTTTCGAACGTACAAGATAATCCTTAATGTTTTTGGGGCGTCTATAAACGACTCGCGGAGGGGAAGGGAAAATTCTTGATAGTCGTTTACTCTGTTGTAAGATGTTATAGTGCCTCTTTAGAATTTTGTTTACGTTAGGGGGCTTGCTTCCAAATAAAGCCAGTTGGAACAGCGCTCTTTCTGTCTACTCTGTCCTTTTTTGCAATGTTTGGGCGCTGCAGAAGCCTGCTAGTATGATTGCCACTCAACACTGTCATATTGCGAAGCTTATATACAGTATAAATTCATATTTCAATTGCAAGGGTTTTTTTATTGCGGATCTTTCACGTTAATGAAGTATAACCACGAAATGCATGCGTTCCTCTCAAGTTGGTCAGCCAGGCACACTTTCCCAAACCCACGCGCGAATTGGTTCGCGCGAAGGTCTGTCACAAATCGCAATGTTGCCGAAATGGGCAATGTAAAAGAGATTTTGAAATGTCAATGGTTTTAATAACTAATAAGATGTGCTAGATGCATGAGCAAGAAATTCAACAAGCCAAAATCGACCATCGACATACCAAAAGAACTATTCAATTGAAATATGAAATATGAATTTATACTGTATATAAGCTTCGTCCATTGTCTCAGTTGCGCTGTGCCTTCCCATTACTAAAGAGAAACAATAAATTGGTTTAGATTGATAAAGTGTGCTCGGAGAACTCTCGTGCAGTTTATTTCACCACCATAGGTTTATTATTAGAGGAGAAAACCAAGTTCAAAGTTTCATTTTTAAATATCGCGCCGAACTTTATAATTCGTGACGTAAAAGACTTCACAGAGCATTTACGTATTTGGTGCCACTGGCTCGACGAAATTTCCACAAACTCGTTATGTCAAGTCTCTTGCCCCCTCAGAGGACATTGCAACTACGTAGGCCGAAGGAGGCGCCGTCAAAAATATTTGACGTCACGGCAAATGGTACGGAATTTCAAGGCGGCACCGCCACCTGTATTGTATTTTTGGGAGTTTTCTCGCTTATTAAACGTCTTCGCGCAGAAAGCGTGGCGTTTTTGGTATCGTGGAAAACTACTTTACTAATGCGAGAAAAATCGTTTTGCTTTTAGTGTCCCTTTAAGACGGCTCTAAAGCGAGATACAATATTTTTCTTCTGAGTCCTTGTGTTCATCCTGCCCTCCACCCTTAGGAAGCTTTCTATACGGGGCGTGATTTTGCGCTGCCTCCGAAATTGGACGACCCTCATTTCGTTTCACAATGCCTTCGTGATTAGCACACCTTTCACGAAACCACGATGTGATAGATAACGTCACAATTTGGCGTCATTTCACGCGACGCCATATGGTGACCTCGTAACGTGATATTTTTTTCCATCACTCGCGTCCGACGCCGCGGGACGCCGACGGTTAAATTTCGCGTTTTATAAGGCATTGAAGGCTTTTTTTCCCGAAAACAGTGAAATGGCCGTTCATGTGGTTGCATTTTCATACAGGCCATTTCATGAAAGCAAACAGTTTCTTTTTCTCAAAAACCGGAACCTTGTCCCCATGAAGCGTGTGCAGTTGTAACGATTCGCTACCTTGGCGCATTTGAATAGACAGTATCGGCGGGTTTTTGTCACCGCTATCGGCGTTATGTTCCGCACACACACACACACACACACACACACACACACACACACACACACACACACACACATATATATATATATATATATATATATATATATATATGTATATATTATACAGGAAAAGAATTCAGCAGAAAAATGTGCGCAAATGCCGAAGAAATACGTCATTTCCCTTTATCACGAACTCTAAATGAAAATTATTCAATCGAAACACAGGAACATGAATGAAACTCTGACCAACTTCATTAAAACATCACCGGGAAAAATTTTGGAGGTACCTTTCATGACCAAAACCTGGCATCCAGTTTTTGAAGAACGAGAACGACAACGTAACTATCACGGATAATTAAAGGATGGCTTGCCAATTTAAAGGCCAACTCCGGCGATTTTTCGAGGTCGATGGATCTCAGTGAAATTCGCTGGGTACGTTTCCTTGCACGTTTCCGTCATTTATGCCAAATTACAGGCTTGAGACAAGCTCAGATTGTTTGCAAATGAATTTTAAGGATTGTCTGCAAACGCCCTCCTGGCTTCCCACAATTATTGGCAACATTGCGTCTGTGACGTCAGTATTGGCAAGGCGGCGGAAGTGACGCAGCCGAGGGCACCGCTAACTTCGGCGCTTAGGCCGCTACAGCGAGCGTCTGCTGTGCACAAGGCGACAGACAACGCTGGTTTGGCCGGCGCTTCGCTGGTCGTTTCGGCTGTCACAGTTTTCATACTCCGCGCCGGCGTGACCGGCATGCCTTGCACGACTTCCGGTTCGTTCGTAACAACGCCTAGGTCATACGTAGACAGTACACTCGATTGGGTTTCGGTTTCGGTGTTGCGCTTTTTTGCTTATTTAAAATTATTCTCCAATTTGCCGAGTATTTCTGCTATCGGGCCCGTAACAGGAGCGTCTCAGGAACATAAAAGCACCATTACTTTGACATGGCCAAAAAATCACCGGAGTTGGCCTTTATTGAATATTTTGAATCGGTTTTCATTAGGGATGATGGTTCAACTCCTCAAGTGCGAATTTCCAGTGAGCAATGTCGACCTCAGCTAACTATAACACAAGATGGCATTCTGTGTCTGTTGCTTAAAGTCGATGTGAAAAAATGCCCAGGACCTGATTCAATCCCCAACGCCTTCTTAAGGCGTTACGCCGAGTGGTTTCATTTTTACTGTTGGACATATTTACATAATCACTTCAATCCGGTGACGTTCCAGCAGACTGGAGGTGTGCCAAGGTAATACCTATCCCCAAACAAGGTTCCAAAAAGGACGTCACAAATTTTCAACCAATTTCCTTGACAAGTACTTGTTGTAAAACACTGGAGCACATTTTGACTACTCACCTAATGAAGTTTGTAGAAGAAAATGGTATTTTAGGTAAAAATCAACACGGGTTTCGCATAGGGTACTCCACAGTTACAATGCATACTGAGGTTACGCATGAAATTTTTCAGTGTTTAGATGGGAAAGGTCAAGTAGACATCATATTTATTGATTTTCGGAATGCATTCAATAAGATATTCCATAGAAAGTTGCTCAAAAAGTTGTCTTGTTTGATTGGCGAGAGTCAGCTATTAAAATGGATAGAGGCCTATTTGTCAAATAGACATCAATTTGTTGCATTAAATAACGTCTCCAGTACCAATAAACCGGTCCGATCAGGCGTGCCGCAAGGGTCCGATAGGCACTTTACTTTTTTCTATCTACATCAGTGATATGGGTGACAGTTTTTCTCAGCAAATAGCTATAAAACATTATGCAGATGACACCATTGTGTATGCGAAGATAATATCTACTAACAATCAGCTGGAGCTCGATAACCATTTACAAAAAAATTAGCTTTTGGTGTGACGAATGGTTAATGGAACTGAATGTATCAAAAACTTTTCATGCGCATGACACGTAAAAAAGACCCGTTATCTTTTCCATACAGCATTAAAGGCCCAGTGCTAACTGAAGTAAAAAAAAAATCACAGCATATCCACGGAGTGAATGATGATGAGTGGGCGAAGCTGCGGAGGTTCATCGGTAAACCGTGAATCTTCCGTGAATTCTGCCCAGTACATCATCACCGACGTGAGATAGGGCGCGTTTATACTAAAGGTTCGATGAGTTATGACGACTTGCAGCTCACTTTAATTTTACATGTACGCTGCGAATTTTCATTGTTTAGAAAACCATTGCTTTAGAAAACATCTGGCGTCTTTCGTTAAGCAGCTGGCGTCTTTTCCTTTTGCTTTAGAAACATCTGGCGTTCTTCCGTTTTGCTTTACAAAACATCTGGCGTCTTTCGTTGGTTTATTTCATCAATAAACGGCGTTTTGAAGAAAATTTTTATTGTTTAATCACGCACAGGAGAAATCTCACCAGGCACTACCTCGGAGGTGAAGAATGGCTGCTAATGGGAATGAGAGACAGAAGAAGTCGGCTTTTAGCTACCGCTGCGAATTTTTTATTGTTCAACAACGCACAGGAAAAATCTCCCACCGGCACCACCTTGGAGGTCAAAGCGTAAGACTGGTTACGGACTACGACTACGACTACGAGGGACGAACGGGTGCCGCCTTAAGGAGCTTCGCCCCTAAAAGTGTTAAATATCTAGGTGTTTATCTTGCACATGACTTGAACTGGTCCATGCATGTTGACAGTGTTTGCAATAAAGCCGTGCGTAAACTTTGGTCCTTACGACGAAAACTTCACGATGCCACCCCGAAGGCTAAAGCAATGGCATATAAAATGACTATTCTTCCAGTACTGACCTACGCAAGTCATCTATGGGAACCATAAACTAAAACAAATGCAGTAAAATGTGAGCGTATACAAAACAAAGCCTTACGGTTCATTTCAACTCCTATTCTAGAACTCAGTCTATCAGCGAGCTTAGAGACAGAGCCGGTCTAATGACGGTGGAACGAAAAATGCAACTTAATCGACTGATAATCTTCTTTCACATACTGAATGGAGACTACAGGGTTCACCTAAGGGAACCGGTCTAATGACGGTGAAACGAAAAATGCAACTTAATCGACTGATATTCATCTTTCACTTTCTGAATGGAGACTACAGGGTTCACCTAAGGGAACACGTCGCACTGCAGCCATTTACCACATCCAGAACAAAACACTCCAAACATATCACACCACATAGCTACACAACAGATTTGATCAAGTATTACTTTTGGTTCGGAGGATATATGACTGGAACCAATTACCTCAATACATACTCGAACAATGCGATTTAGAAAGGTTCGAAAAGGCTTTGTCAGAATATTTGTAACCAAATAGCTTGTTCCTTGTTGGTTGAATATGTTCAATGTACTGTATCAATATGTCCAATATGTACTATATCACTTTAAGTCTTTATTCTCTTTTTATTCTTTCTTTTTTGGTGGCGTGTACGGAATGTATTCGAACATGTTTCTTTATATCGGTGGATGTATTCTAATATAGTTTTCATTGCGTTTTGTTTTGTTATTTTTATATAGTGTGCCTTCTTCAGCGTACCGTGTGAAATTTGTTTCCACATATGTTCTTTGTACATGCCAGCTATGTAACCCCAACTCCTGTCTTGGCCCATGGGCTGACAGTATGAATAAATAAAAAATCAATAAATAAAAATAAATAAATAAAGAATAGAACAAGAGAGCTCGGCCACGCAACGTACGCCCTTCTGTTTACTAACGGCGAGCTACTATAAACACCATCTACCACTCGTGGTAAGCTGAGCTCGGAGGGGTGTTCAGCTTGTTCACTATCACCACCGAGATGGCGCGAAGGGCGCGCCTTAAGGTGACCGCCCCGTTCGTCTATCGCAGGAGTTACGATGAGCGTAGCACGTCCGAGCTATACCTTCCCCGACAAGACTTGTTCGGCCGTGCTCATGACGCGCTTATCTAGTGACGCAGAATGTTTCGTTGTCTTGCGCATTCAGCTCTATGTCCGCGTTGAAGCTATAGGCAGACCGAAGATAACTTTTTCTCGCCGCAGCGGGCGCATAGAAGAGCCAAAGCCAATTGTGCATAGTCCACACTTGCACGCCCTGCTCAAACAACAAAGCACCGGAGATAGATATTAGTTCCCGCTCTTCCTGTGCATACCTGTAGCTGCTTGCCGTTCTTCTCATGACAGTCCAATTGCAAAAGAGTGGTAAGTTGGGCGAGTTGGTAATGATCCATTATGTAACTGCGCAAAAAACGGGCGGTGACACAAGAGGAGAGGAAAGCACAAACAGGCGCAGACTATCAACTGAAGCTTTACTGTAAGAACAAGGCAATATGAAGGACAGGAAAAAGCAAGAAAGGTCAAAGGGGGAGGAGGAAACACCAAGAGGGGCCCATATCAACAGAAACACAGGGGACATCAACTATAGCATGCCCGTCATACAGGACCAAGGTAACATAACTGTTTCATGTACAACAACAGAGGGAACACTAACGCAAGACTCAGATTGCTTATGAATGTGCGCGGCCTCAACAAGTTCACGCGCTCTTTGATTTTTGTGGCGGAACAACACAGAAGCGTCACTGAAGAGCACTGAGCAGCCGCATTTCTTACAATGCACTGCTAAATGAAGGCCAGAGTGGCCTTTCAGAGAATTATAATGTTCCCTAAGCCTAACATTTAGACATCGTCCCGTTTGGCCCACGTATACACGATTGCAAGACAGGGGTATGGAGTACACAACACTGGTGATACAGGATACATAGTTATGAACATGACTAACACTGCACTTATTCTGCTGCAAAATTTTTCGATTCGCCACACGTCGGTCTACCTTGGCGCATAAAGTGGATAACTTGTTCCTGGCAGAAATTACCACTTGCACGTCATATCGTGATGCGACCTTTTTAAGCGGTGGGTAAAACCATGCACATATGGAAGAACAACACATGTTTTGCGCTGCGCCTTCTCTGCCACGTTGCAACCATCAAGGGGACCTTTTTCAAACTTCTTGATCAACTTCTCGCAAACCTTTACCAATACATCCCGTGGGAAGCCAGCTTGACTCAGTTTTTGCACCTGCCCCGAAAAACTGGTTTCAACTAAATGAGTGCAGGATTTCTCCAGTGCAAAACTGAAGCAAGAGAGTGCAATGGCATTTTTCACCAGTTTCGTATGGCCCGATTTGTAGTTCAACACAGGTTCGACAGACCTAGGGACGTAGAACCAACACACATGGTCTGCGCCTGTTTAAGCTTTCCTCTCATACTGTGTCACCGTCCGTTTTTTGCGCAGTTACATAATGACAAACTAATTTTTTGTTGTCTCATTCATCGCTATGCACTTGCGGCGAAACTGACTTTTTTCTTTGGTTCACGTTAAGAGCAAGAACCACCAGATGGCTCCTTACAAGGCAAATGTAAAATACTATGTCGGCTAAATTATTCCATGGCGCCTCACTACAGTTTCCCTTGCCTGATGTATTTGGTGCAAGAAATTACAAGCATGCACTGTTTCGCATCAGCGACGTCATGTGCCAGCAAACACCAGCATAATTTTTACTTCACATGCCGGCTTCGATTAAACGGTGTTGAACACAACACAGAATTGTGAAATCGGTAGCATCAACAACTATTAGCAATGTGGACTTCTGAAACGGTGCACTATTACCTCTGGTTCGTACGATGAGGAGAAAGACAGGCAGGCTTGGTACATTGCAGCGGCTTTTTGAATGGCGTTTTGGTTGGATGATGGTGCCTTCACAGCGATGAGGGCTGCTAATTCCCCGTGCATTGCGGACATTTCAGCCTGTAAGGATGACATCAAGACATGTCGTCTGTACATAATTTCTCTTCTCACGTGAATTATAAACTCTGCTTCGCAAGCAAGCTTCATATATGATTCAAACGGGTGGCTTAAACCGACTTGCATTTGCATCCAAATCACAAGCATGCCATTTGCACTGGTGAAAGCGAAATGCAGTTTCACCACGGCTGCAATATATCCAGGTGGGTTAGTTTGATGCCAACATTTTATTTTTAAGGACTGTCAACATAACCCCCCCCCCTCTTAATAACATTTTATCTAGAGAGAAACACGTGCTTGCCGCCGTGAAACAATGAAAAAAGGAATAAAGGAAATGGTTGTAAGTGGCATTTCATCAGTAACACAAAACAGTTTCAGGAGGTAGAGTTCACACAATCTCGTAAGGCAGATACCGTCAGGAACGAGGCACCAAGATGATAGCGCGTATAACCGGTCGCGTGAGATCGTGGGGCTCAGAGCACGGATCTACTTACCCATACATTGTAAAGAAAGCAAATCGTTTGCACACGGATATCTTTAGAGTAGTCACAACACAATCGTCGTGCTTAGTGAAAAAACACCTACAGCGGACAGCGGAGGCTACTGTAAACAGCTATGCAACCCCTACCAGTCCTGCGTGGCACGGACAGTTTGCAAGTAGACACGAAATTGCCACTTTCATAACTGCCCTCATTTCATACAGAGGACCATAGGCTCTCTCCGGAGGGCCTTCATAAGACAGATTGCATCCGTTGGCTAGTGGCTGGTGCAAAACAAGAGCGCCACCGTTAGGATGAGATGCGCTCCTCGCTTCGAGCGGTCACCACGTGCCGCGCGCCGCACTCTGAAGTGTGCTTGAATTACGCAGTAGCAACACTAGCACACACCGGTATGAGAGGAGTGCGGGACCGCATTTCAAGATGTGCACGTGTCGCAGCTTCTTCCCCCTGTGTCATTTCTCCCTGCGTAGCTTCCATCTCGCTTGTCGGGATTATTGAACCTCACCTTTTATGGTGCATTCAAATGGTGGATCGAATCCGCAATTCTGGTGGCCGCGATGACTATTCCGCGGACAAGTCGCATGCAGGCACATCCACACGACGAACGCGGTCCTAGCGTACGACAGCAGACATTACAGTAGGATTTCGGCGCACTTGAATGACTCTTGAGCGCAGCGTATTTGCTGGCTGCCAGCAGACCGGCTTGATTGTACTCAACAAAATCGTGGCCGACACAAAACGGCGCTCAATGCTCCATAAAAATGATGTTGCTGGAAGGAAAACCTGTTGCACACAAAGCTGCTGAAAGCTGACCTCTGTGCTGTCGCGAGTACAGGTCTGCATACGAAGGGATGATACAGTCATGCACGGACTTACATTGGCAGTTGCTTTTCTTTTTCTTTTTCAGCACAGCTGTCGTGGTCGAGATTGGGCGTGTCATCGTCATCATGAACTGGCACGAGCTCACTACCGTGACCACGATACGAAGACAAGTGTCGTAACTACTCGGCTATCTAAGCACTCAAGCAGGCCATAGCGTAGCCTTCTATAAGATTGCATAGAATAGCAAGGAGCTGGGAAAGTGATGCGATGGCGAGGAGGGCAGATGTGAACGTGTGGAGCAGTAGGGCAATGGAGGAGGGGAGGAAGAGTACTTATAGAGAAAGAAAGATTGAAAAAGAAAAGAAGAGAATTGTATTGAACAAAAGGGAGGAAAGAGAGAAAAAGATAGAAGGCAACTAGTTATACATCAATGAGAGTGGGAGAAAGAAAGACAGTGAAACAAATACACAGAGATTCGGATTGGGTTTCTCTGAATGCACCACAAGTAGCTGGTTCACTTGATCTCTAAACGATATTTTGAAGACCTGCGACAGTCACAGTTGTCAATGTTGCATGTGCATGAACGCTTCTCACGAGCACAATGACTTTCAATAAGGCTTTCGGTGTAGGAACTTCGGTGTAGGAACAGCCTAACGAGAGCAACATTATGGTAAACCGTGTCTTTATTCAGTTGAGCTTAACCTTTTATATGTAAATATTTGTGTCCAGTTACGTGAAACTTCCTATATAAACAAAATATAAGCGGCAGCCCTAAAAGCTAAGACAAGAGAGGATGATGGTATTAAGGTCAAACAAGAAAATTATTGGTGTTAAGGTCAAACAAGAGAAAACACAGTGCCTTTAGAAAGTGGCATAAGATCCCTCTTGGGCACGCTCGTGAGGAAAACGGAGCACTCGGTGTTACGTTTCTCGAATCTCATTTCTAACATCTTCAAGATTTTCTTACAACACCCATTAGAATTATGCGAACCCAAGTTCACTCATTTACTAAGCCGCAAGCAGCATTTTTGTTTCTGTGTACTCTATGCACGCTGAAAATATTTTACCCTTGAACTCAACATCGTCTTGACATAAAAGTAAGCTCGCATGTAAAGTACACGTGGAAATAGTTGCAAAGGCCCAGGCATTAAAGAATGAGACTATATCAGAGAACTTATTTAGCAGCAAATTGCGAAAGACATAATAAGGTAAACAGATGGATTAAAACTATCGAAAAACCTAGTTATTGTATAGAATCCAAATGAAAGGCAGTAAAGGGAGCACTTGTGCTACGGTGAAATTATCATTAAAAATACTTCTTGAAATATTTAGCAGTAAGAACGAAGATACATCACACCAAGATATCTCCCGTTACGTAGTTGCTTTTTCAATTGCACCTAGCATCGGCACCGTCGGCGAGACGTTTGTCAATCTTATTCGCATACACGTCAATCTTATTGTATACAAGTTAAGCTTACGTTCACGAGATCGTTCCAATCTGTGATACGTGAAAGCCCCGATACGCTAAACAACACCATTGTCGCGTTCTTAAATTTACAACAAAGCACCACGGTAGACAAATTTCGATAACGACAACATAGCGTCTTCAGAATTTGGGCAAAAGACACCACATGCGTTGGAGCAGGCAGCACAGTACAGTGAATAAACAAATTTAATAGCACCGAAACCAGTAGAAAGGAAGAAAATATTAAGAATGGAAGACGTCGGTGTGTCAAAGATGGACAACCATAGACGATTGCCTGATCTCTTGTAGTGCTGAGGACGATGGTGACCTCAGTGAGCGAAAAGTTGGAATCGAATGGGTGAGGGCTGAACTCTACTAGAGAATTGCCTCAGGATAGTGGAATATAATTTCCAGACATTTCATTACGTTTCAGAAGAACGTAATGCTGGCAGTGTTCTCCTAGATCATCAAAACCGCTGTTAAATTCCTCGTCGAAGCACATGAAAGTCCTAAAAACACGATATAGCCATGTCTTGCCTTAAGTCGGCCCTCACGAAGTCGCGTGAGCACAAAATCAACCATAGCTTTAACGCACAGGTTACGCGTATCTTAGATGCGGGCTATCATGTTGATGCAGTGGCCACTTTCGCTGAAACACTTTCGCTAAATGCCACTTTCGCTAAGTATAATTGGAAGCAGATACGGCGTTAATGTTGCTTTTACGGCTACCAATGCGCTAGGCAAGGTTTGTGCCACTGTGCAGATGAGGAATGAGCGACTAAAAGACAAGAAGCGCACCGACATTTGTTCCGTAACACACACCAACAAGTTCACAGATTGCCGTTGAAGTGAAGTAGATAAGGTACTTTTCAGCTGTGGTCCCTTTTACGTTGGATAGCCAGAGATTATTGGAACATAAGAAATCGCTAGCCGGTGGTTCACCTTGTAATCTTTCATTACATTGCGGAGAGTGAAGTGCATACCGAAATTCGGGGAATGACCTGATGTGTACCAGCATAGGAATGAAGAAACGCGTCTGATGATTGAGGCATGACATATCAATAATAGCGGTAGCGCATGTGTGAGCCAACAGTCGATTACCTTGCATAAGGATGAAATCAAATGTCTTAACAGTTATATTTCACGTAGACCACCCCGCGT
The DNA here is from genome assembly GCF_013339695.2 of Rhipicephalus sanguineus. Classification (NCBI taxonomy): domain Eukaryota; kingdom Metazoa; phylum Arthropoda; class Arachnida; order Ixodida; family Ixodidae; genus Rhipicephalus; species Rhipicephalus sanguineus. Next base: position 108,770,646 of record NC_051186.1, read on the forward strand.
GCCTGATTGATAGTCTCTCATTTTGCATGGCATGTGCAGATAGGTTTTCGTGCCTTCTTTCTTTTCCGCCGTTGTGCGCTTCATTATTTGTTGGTAGGCGGTTGTGGTGTCCTCACTTCCTTCTTGCGTCCGTGTTTGCACGCCCTGTCTTTTAAAATGAAGCCTTCACTAACGTAACTCCGCCACAAATATGACATCATAATATGTATACGAACTGATTTAAAGAGAAAAATCTAGAAGAAAAGGAAATGAACGCGCGACCCTCCGCTCCGCAGCGCGTAGCGCTAAACGGCTCGTCCACAGATCTTGCGTTCTTCAGCAAACTAACGGCGAGCTATTTATATACACCATTAACCACTGGCGGTACGCAGATCCTGGAGGCACTTAACTCGTAATCACCAACGAGATGCCTAGAAATGCGCGAAGAGCGCGCTGTCAAGGTCGTCGCTCAGCACGTTGCGATGCGTACATGCCTCCTGCCTCCACAAGTTTTACTTTGCCCTGCTGGGCGTGGTTGCCCGTGCTAGCGCGCTTATCTCGTGATGTGGGTAATCTGCACGTTCTGAGCTTTTACCGCTAAAATTGCATCAAGTTACAGAGCACACGAAGGTCACTTTGCTCATTGGAATGGCCGTTTTCCGAGATGAGCGCGCTGCTCTGAAACACCAAAGTAACAAATGTGACAGTTCAATAGAGAGGCAAGAAAGGGAAAATGCAGGCTTGCGATGAGAAATTCGTAAAAAGGAGGTGGGTGCTGGAGCCGACGTTTCGGCAAGTGGGCTTGTCTTTTTAAGGCTGCAACTGATGATACCGTATTCGCGAGATTAATATGCTCTAGCCAGCAGTATAAACGTTTCAAAAGGAGCTTTTGAGTCCATGCAATATGGTATATACACAATGAAAAGCAGTAAGTGTTATGTACTTCTAGGAATTTTTACTCCACTATTTTTAACTTGTGCTTTCTTCGACAACCATAATTCAGCCACACGTGTAAAGCCCCCTCCGCAAACGCGTTTTTTTTTCAAAGAATACATTCTTCCTTCTCACTCAATTCCCCACGATGGCCTCTCATCGCTCGCCACGCCTCCCCCACTTTTGCAGTTGCCCTCTGCTCCTCCTGTTTTTTTTTTGAGTGGAGGAGAGGTTACGAAGCATGCACACACGAGTGCTAAGCAACTCACTCGCAGCCTAAAAAAGACAAGACCAGTTGTCGAAACGTCGGCTTCAGCGCCCACCCCTTGTTTACCAATTTCTGAAATGTGACAGCCGTAAATTCGTGATGCCCTGAGTATACGTGTGCCTTCTTTTCGTGCGTCTTTCTTTGTGCTTCAGCAGCGCGCTTTAAGTGTCGAGCTGTTACAATTGTTAATATGATGTGTAGAAAACAACAATTATAATTCTAAATTTTATGGCTGCTAACCGCTACACGGTATACTATCCCACAGTACGAGCGTAGTCTTCAAGCTGAACCTAGAGTAGACATCGGCCACGTAGACGTCTTCATATTCTGTGTGTGCGTTTGCGTGTGTGTTCGCGTTTGTGATATATTCACGCATCTATGCATGTTGCTGCGATACGCACTTACCATGACAATTACATAAAGTAATTAGCGGTCATTAGTTAATGTACGAGGACAACGACACTTCGTTTTTTATCCTACATATATTTTGCAGTAGAATCATCTTGATATGGCAATGCACATGCACATAGAAACAAAATAGGCGTAAACCTCTACTTGGCTTATTGGAGTCCGCTAGAGTTAATACGGTTACTAAATCGCTACCGGAGTTACTAACTTAGTAATGAACAAACCATTCGAGTCACTAATATTCATTTAAGGACTAGGTAGCTAAAGACAAGGTAAGTAATTTCACTGCCCTGTATTTTACTACCTTCACTTACTAAGAGGCTAGTGCATTTTTGACAAGTAAAGGGTCAGTATTTAGTTAGGGAATATGCTGACCTTTTTTTCTAAGAGTGTGCTACATGTTACGGTTATGCGGTGTCATAATCACCTGCCTTGAAAGGCATTTACATGTATTATACAATCCTCCTTTACTGTCACCTTTCCCTTGTACGCTTTTAATTGCTGATTTCCTTATAAGCATTCAGCGTCCATAAAACATTAAGGGCTGAATGGGCTTCTATATTGCGAATTAATATGTATTCACCGTGAATTAGTCTGAGTCGTTCTCAATTCTTGTAATAATATAATTAAATATTCTTAAAGACATGCTAACTCCTAATTAAAATTAAAATTCGCAATGACTTCATCATCTCCCGTTCCGTTTTCGATTGACAGGTTACAACCGAATCCTCCTGAATATGTTATGAATACTGGCGCCATTTACTAAATGACTAAAAATACCGGTGCAATAAAATACTAACTACAGACGCCATCTCATGTGCACATCTCCTTTCACACCATTCGCCTCAAAGGTGCAACTAATAGTTCGACCTAAGCAAGCCGATTTATATCTGGTAATAAATATATATATATATATATATATATATATATATATATATATATATATATATATATATATATATATATATATATATATATATTGTGAGCATTATTCGTATGCTTCATCCTCTCACCTGTAAACACTCATCATCACCACTTGGGTCTGAGTAGCGGGGCTCAGGCTCGATATAAATAAAGAAGAGTCTTTCGGCTTGACCGTCGTCTCACCAGGAGACGCGGTATGGTCGGCGGCGCACAATGGAATTGCCCTCGGTTTCAATGCGGTGCACGGCGACGGATGTGCGACCCAAAAGCTTGGAGTGGATGTCAAAAGAAGCGCTGTGTTTTCGAAGTAGTGCTAAGAGATCTTCCTTTTGCGCCGCAGGGAGATCAGGGTTGATGGTGGCTGTTAGAGCAGTGGTTGTCGCATGGTCGTTGATAGTAGTAGGCGACGGTGGTGGATCTGTGTGAAGAGGCATCAGGGCAAGAGGTTCTGCGTCAGCAAAGCAGGCCACAACGCTACCTTGGGGCAGGACAAGTGGTGAAGATGTAGGATTACGTGCAGTGACCAACGCTCTGCTGTCATGAAACCTGACCAAGCTAGGCGCAATGACAATTCCTCGGGATATCCAGCGATCGCATGGAGCGAGAAACACATCACCATTAACGATGGTATCGGACGTCAACGTCAGAACATTCTCGTCGCCAGGTGGAATGGAACAATCGACCGCCGTGAGGAAACACAGTTTGCGAACATCGTCATGAGATGAAAATTCCGTGTCCGTCATATGAACGACTCGCTGTTGACAAGATATCACGGCCGACGCTGAGGAGAGAAAGTCCCATCCGAAAATTAGTGTGTGCGTACATGACGGCAGGACGAGAAACTGAATGTGATGAAGTATGCCGTCGATGAAAACTCGCGCTGTGCACACACCAATATGCCGAACAAGAACTGCATTGGCACACCAAAGGGGAGGGCCAGTATACGGGGTTTTTACCTTTCGCAAGCGAGAGCACAGTTCGATACTAATAACGGAAAGTGCTGCCCCCGTGTCTACCAATGCTTCAGTCCATACACCTTCAGCACATACTAACAGTACATTTGAGGGCCGCTGCGGAGGAGTTTGACTTAGCCCGAACAATGCAGCTTCCCCTCCCAAAGCTGCACAATTTAGTTTTCCGGGCGATGGCCCAGGGCCGAAGTAGCTGGTCGAAGGGGAGAAGAGGAGCGGCGCATGGGTGATGGAGAGCGGCGACGCGGAAAACGGGAAGCAGCGGCTCCGTTGAGGCTCTGCGGAGATGCAGAACGACGTTCGTAAGCTTGGTAGGGGCGACTGTATTGTGGAACCGGAGCGGGAAACTCGTCTCGTTCATGGTAGTCGTAACCCCGTCTTTCGTCCTGTTGACGGCGTCGGCAAAACCGGGAAATATGTCCACGGACTCCACAGTAGTAACATACTGGTCGAGGTGGGCGCCAGGCGTTGGGAGAGGGAAGTGACGCTCGTGGTGACAAAGCATTCACGGAACCGTGCATTGTGGGCGCGTGGGGTGGTATCTGTTGAGGAGGCGCTAGGGCCGCAACCTGGGCGTAAGTTGGTGTCGGTACGGGGTCGTGCCTGGGAATTTCCGTACACTTCATGGCAACAAGTTCTTCTCGGACGATGTTGCGGAGGCTGCTGCCCGGAGATGTCGTACGGAGCTCAAGAGGGTAGGACATAGCCTGTGCTTGGAGTTCCTCTCGTATGATGGAACGAATCAAGCTGCGCAGCTCGGTGTCAGTGGTTGTGCTCAGATGAGACGTGTCAGGCTGCAAACGGAGCAGATGGAGCTCATCAAGGCGCTGACACGTGGCGACGATTTCCGAGACGGTAGTGGGGTTCTGCACTGCAAGGGCGTTGAATGCCGTAGCGCCAATTCCTTTGAGCAGGTGGCGCACCCTGTCCGTCTCCGTCATTGAGCTGTTCACGCGGCGACAAAGGGCGAGGACGTCTTCTATGTAAGAAGTGTATGACTCGCCGGTTTGCTGAACACGCTCCGCTAATTTCTTTTTCGCGATGTCGGAGCGGATTGAAGGGTTCGCGAAAATTTGTCGTAGCTGGTGCTTAAAGGAGGTCCAATCGACGAAGTCCAACTCGTGGTTGAAAAACCAAGTCTTGGCTACACCCGTCAGGTAGAAGGCGACACGAGTAAGCTTTGCAGGGTCGTCCCAGTGGTTGAGTGCACTGACGCGGTCGTACTGCTCCAGCCAGTCTTCGACGTCGTCCCCATGAAGGCCAGCGAACACCGGTGGATCCTTCTGAGGGGTGGTAACCAAGCAGGAAGGGGTTCCTGACGGGGCAGGTGTCGTGGATGGTCCAGCGTTGGAGTTCTCGTCGTGCGACATTGCCGATGTCTCCGAGTTCAAACGGCGACCTGAACGGAGCTCCAGGGGTGTAGTGAAGTGGAAGGCGTAGCGCCACCGGTAGAGCCAGAGGACTGAGGAATCGTACAGCACAATCCACCACTTGTGAGACGACGGTCAAGCCGAAAGACTCTTCTTTATTTATATCGAGCCTGAGCCCCGCTACTCAGACCCAAGTGGTGATGATGAGTATTTGCAGGTGAGAGGATGAAGCATATGAATAATGCTCACAATATATATATATATATATATATATATATATATAATAGAAAGAACTATACAGGGCGTTCAAAATTAAGTTTTATTGTTTTCTTAAAATTCAACACTGGGAGATACATTAAAACCACTCTTACAGATAAGGTATGGATCCAGGGGGACATAAAATAAGAAATAATTATCGCTGTCAGCCGCCCAAGCAACTAAGATTGAATGATGAACATTTTAATGATTGCAGCAAGTGGCCATGTTAGTAGTGACAAGTTGGAGGCAGTCGCGTTTCTAGGAAGTAGCACTTTGAAAAATTCTTATAGCATGTTTGTGCCCAGAGATATCCTGCTGCAAACTGTAATTACGGTTTGCATGATTACGCATGCAAGGCAGTGAGCTCTGGCACAAAGCTCCTCCCCGATGTGCCACGGCAGTTGCGTGCGGCGTGTAATCTGACGACGGGTCGAAGGCATAGGCAAAGATGATAACGTTTACCCTTTTGCTACTGGCTGGCGATAAAAAGCAATGACTGCTCGTCACATGTGGGCGGAACATTGCGCTGATTCTTACAGTCTTAAATGCGTAATCATGCAAACAGCAATAAAAATTTGCAGCGGGATATCTAGGGGTACCGACATGCTAGAAGAATTCTTCCAAGTGGAACTGCGCAGAAACGCGACTGCCTCCAAATTTTCAATGTAAACATGCCCGCTAGTTAATTGTGGCTGGCAGTGGTATATATTGTCTCGCATTGTGTCCCCCTAGGTACATATTTGCAAATGCGGTCTTTGCGTTCTTCCCACTGCTGAATTAAAAAAAACACAAAGCTTAACTTTGAACTCCCTGTATACTGCTATTAGATTAGGTCGTATCGTAAAGATGGTTGGAATCTACGTAGTTAACATATCATCCTACACGAGAGCTTTTACAAACAAGTTTAAATTACATCAATTTCCATAATTAGTGTTGATTAGTTACTCCACATATCTCAGCCCGATTATGCACGAATATTGCCTAATTCTTTCTTGCTGTGAGGAATGCTGAATTATTGCCATTTCTGTAATAAATGCCCAAATTAAAAAAATCTTGTGATAATTACAAATAAAAATTTCATTGCATTTATTGTCTCCTTTATTTATTGCCCCCAATTTCCGCAGCAGTTAAACCAATTTCTTACTGACTGCAGATATCAGTACAAATGCCTAAATAGCGTAATTGCCATCTTTTAAAGACCTTTCATTTGAGAGATATCACCCTTAAGCTGCGAAATATTCATTGCAATTATTCACCACGAAGTGCTCAGTAGCGATAACAAGGACAAGTAAAAATTGCCCACATGTACGGTCATTTATATTGCTATGCAGAGTGTCCAATGAGCTACTGTATATGCTATTCATGTCTTTTTACACTTACAAGTTTCACCTATAAATTACAGGTGGGTCTATTAATCTTGCCATGGATTAAAATAACGCCTCAAATGAGCGTGCGGTAGCAAAGTGTTTGAGAATAATTATTATTCACTGAATAATGATGACTCTTCTTTTATTTGTTGAAACTAAACTCAGGCTTTTAATTCACATTTATCACTCAGATTTTCAATACATTTATTCTCTTGTTCTACGCCTTCGTTCGATACGTTTTAACGCTATCTTCAAAAGAATTTATTTGTATTTTACCCAGGCCTAACAAATTGGTTATACGAAATGGGCAACAAAGGATCGGAAACACCGCCTTGCAAGGGTGATGGGCGGACGAAACTAAGAAGTTTGCAGGCATCAAATCAAATTTAGTTAACGCAGGACTGGGTAAAACGACGATCACTGCCAGAAGACAACGTCCCTCATTTCATTTAAAATAATTTTGCGTTAATACAGCTTAATATGAATACTTGTACTAATACAAATTTTTCTGCCATCTCGGTTGTTTTATTAAACCAATCAGCACCACCTTTCAAATAATTAATGCATAATGAATTATCTTGATTACTAAACAATCATAAGAATGAGTTTAATCTTGCCATGGATTAAAATAACGCCTCAAATGAGCGTGCGGTAGCAAAGTGTTTGAGAATAATTATTATTCACTGAATAATGATGACTCTTCTTTTATTTGTTGAAACTAAACTCAGGCTTTTAATTCACATTTATCACTCAGATTTTCAATACATTTATTCTCTTGTTCTACGCCTTCGTTCGATACGTTTTAACGCTATCTTCAAAAGAATTTATTTGTATTTTACCCAGGCCTAACAAATTGGTTATACGAAATGGGCAACAAAGGATCGGAAACACCGCCTTGCAAGGGTGATGGGCGGACGAAACTAAGAAGTTTGCAGGCATCAAATCAAATTTAGTTAACGCAGGACTGGGTAAAACGACGATCACTGCCAGAAGACAACGTCCCTCATTTCATTTAAAATAATTTTGCGTTAATACAGCTAAATATGAATACTTGTACTAATACAAATTTTTCTGCCATCTCGGTTGTTTTATTAAACCAATCAGCACCACCTTTCAAATAATTAATGCATAATGAATTATCTTGATTACTAAACAATCATAAGAATGAGTACTACAACTAACTTATATGAAACTTTCATCTACAACATATCATAATTGTAAGGATCGAGAAATTATCTATACAAACCATGTGCTTCTGCACTGAGAGCTTACGCCCATATGTTCAAAACGATGCTTTGCCATCAGTATTATTTATTATACACTATACATAAGGTTGTTAATGCCCATCGTACCTCGATACTCTCCCCGAGCCTTAACGTGACTGACTTGCAGTTCCTCTTCAATTTGTTGAATGACATTTCTACTCCTGCAGGACGACTTCCCCGCAGTACGGTTTCACTAAAGCTCTCCGGGAAAAAAATTCTTCCACCATACTCAAACCAAAGTCGAAAAACCTAGTGAGGTAGTCTTGCTGTACTTTTTACTAAAGTGTAATTAGCGAATAGAATTGTTGTGCTACAGTTCACTTTCATAAAATCACCCCATGCAAAAAAAAAAAAAAGATGCGAAAAGTGCCCCGGAAAGAATACGGCAGGCGCATTAAGACCAGTCATCTTGCAGAGCGTGAGAGCGCTGTCTGGAATAGGTGTCTTAACTAGAATTTGCGAATAATGAGTCATTGCTTCGTAGATAAAAAAAAATGTTCTTCACACGGTTATGCTGCGCTGTTTCTCCGGGGCAGAGTCGATATCCCAGAATTCTGGACATATTCACTGATTTTCTGCATTTTCCTTTTCTTTCAACTTTTTAGGCCACTCTCTCATAATGGAAAGTAGGTAAATAATTTCTAGCTCATAATTGATTATATTGATGTTGTGACGTACGTCTATCCGGGTGCTCGTGCCTCGGAATTTCCCGCAGACGTACTGGTAGAAGTCAGAGCACGGGTCTACATCAGAGGAGAGTTGAGACCTCAATGCATTGGCCGCATAGCGGCAAAGAGGCCCGACGCATTCATCTCCCTGGAGGTGAGCTGGCGGAACAAGATGTCTCTCTTCCGGCGGCGTAGTCGTAGAGGTATTCCTAGGCAGTGGTAAAGGCTTCTCCTTAGGCCGTGTCACCGTGGGCGCCAGAGTTCTCGGAACACGCAGGGCAGCTAATGTGTCCACCTTCTGGTAAAGAAGAAAACAAATTACTTGGTATAAAACCAACTCTTGTATTTGGTTATTCTGCAGTGCAACTGTAACACTCAAGAAACCTGTGAACTATGTACTGCTGTGGAAGGTCTAACGCACTTGTCCTCCTATCGCTTCCGAGGAACTTAAGTTATGCGTAAATTTCATGTTGTTGAAGTAGCACATGGGAACGACGTGGCATGTTTGCGGTGATCAAAATTGACAATTTCGAAGTTATCCGCCCCTATACCTACATGTTTGCGTTTCGGAACTTATTTTCTGAGGTAAACCTATTTACAATCGGCTCATGATCATTCTCTTGCCAGTCGTATTCAGTTATAGCAATGTTTTGTCACAAATGTATAAAAAATGACATGTTAATTTCCTGCTCCCCAACATGATTTTTCGCAGGCGCAGCAGGCAATAAGTTTCGTTACAGGTTGGGATTAACCTCATACATGTAATGCAAGACCTCTGTGGATGTGCACAGAATTTAACATACATATTTTTCAGTCGGCAGCGCTACGCAACACAACCGATTTTACTATATCCCACGTATAATTTATGTTGAGCCACTTTTACTATATCCCACGTTATAATATGCTGCGACGCGTACAAAGAAAAATAAGAAAATCCTAGGTGAGGCTTGCATAAAACGCAATAATTTTCAAAGTTAGAAAGAAATCGGGGCAACCACAGCACAGTTTACAAAGTATCTCACGCTCAATAAGACTACGTCGCTTTTTCACTGTGATCAGCATTTTTTTTATTCTTTTAGGGACCCCTGATTTTGGGCCTTCCAAATATAGCGGAGGGGTAGTGTATATTCAGAAGTTGCTGATAATGCTCACCAACAGTGGTAAAAATACATAAAAACCATTATATCATTGAAAACGCTAGACTGAGCAACAGGATACACATAGTTATGCAGGCACCACTAAGGCATAGTTTTAAAGGGTATCCCAGCTATCACGCAGCACCATATAAATAAAGAAGTACGGGGTTACGCGAAGCAAACCTACTGCATAATATTCCTAGCACATTGAGTAGCCACTGAAAATTTTTTTTCGTTAATGTGGGTTGATTAATTAGTAATATTTATATTTGTAACTCGATAAGTACTCACCTAATTGTCAAAATGTCAATGAGGCGTATGTAGGCATGTTCAAATAGCATCTAACTGCGCTACTTTCAAAAACGTGCGCCCTATTTTTTTCCGGTTGATCAAGAATGCCCGCGAAATATGAAAAGTGACACGTGACTAGACTGTCGCGCGCGTCGGGAACCAGCGCCCTCGAACAGGCTTCCATGAGGTAGACAGTATCAAGAAAAAATGCAGAAAGAAAAAAAAATGCATCGCCCTATCTGCCATTCCCCGGCATAAGAAACGCGTCGCTTGGTTTTACAGCCAGGCCGTAATCAGAACACCTGCCGCGTTATCTGTGAGAACGGTCGGTCATGAGATATGGATAATGATTGTGGCGTACTATCGAGCGGAATGAATTCCATTGAAATTGCACGCATATCGGTGGCGCCCGACCTGTACCCTTGCCAAAATGCGGAACGCTGTCTCTCGCAACGGACAACAGGCAAGCGGTTGTTTGCAGTAAGCTTATTTGAGGGCGCTGGTTTCCTTTGCGAGTGGGAGCGTAGTCACGTTTTACTTTTCGCAATTCGCGGGCTTTCTTCATCAGCCGGAAAAAAATGAGCACGTTATTAGTACATTGTTCAAAAATTGCGCAGATAGATGTCCTTTGAACATGCCTACATACACCTCATAGATGTTTTGACAATTAGGTGAGTACTTGCCGAGTTACAAATATAGTATTGACTAAGTAATTAAACCTCAATAATGAAAAAAATGAGCAGTGGTTACTCCAGTGTACTTTAGTCGGATACAACTTTAGAAAGCAGCGGCATTTCCTCCTCAAAGACGGATGAACGCAAGCCTGCGCCAATGGGCGCGCACTTGGGACTGACGTCATGAGCAGGAAAGCCGGCGGCTCCGCCTTCAGAGAACATCGGCGCGTGCATGAGGGAGACTATTTCCTTAGTCGCTAAGGCGATCGGCTGTCGCGCTTCGGTCGTCTGGGCGGGGCCTCTCCTGCCTTCTAAAGTTGTATCCGACTATAGGAGCAATATGCCGTACGTTTGCTTCGCCTCTTTTTCTAAATCGTGCTGCGCGATAAACCCTGTATATTTCGAGTACGTTGCACAGAAAAGACATGGTGGAGCAAAACATAATTCAAGAACTCTTCTTACCGACACGTAAAGTTAAAAAAAAGCATGGCTTATCCCTCCGTCATAGGAATCGGTATAACCCGAAAAGGAAACGTCTATACAGAGGTAGTTGAAAGAAATACTTCACTAAGACACGTTACAGAGGCTTCAGAGGCAACTTGTCACAAGCGATGGGCCGTTTCTTCTCTGGTGACACGGGCAACACATGTTTGCGCAAGTCACGACAAATAGAGAAAATAACTTGGGAAAAACATCACGGACTATTGTAAACGGGTACCTGAAAAAAAGTTCAAGCATGTCCAAGATCGCGTCCTCAACATCCATCCCAGGGCAAGTCATTTAGAAGACGCGTTGGCGGCCTAAGTGTTCCTGCGGTCAGCGAAGCTCCAAGCAAACTACCTACTTTTAAATGCGAAGCATTTCTTAGCGAACCTCAGGCACTTTGGCCGTTTCTATCTACGTATCTATCTATCTATCTAGCCGCCTACGTCTGGGCGCTCTCCTGGTCGTCTCCATAGGCTGGAATATACCAAAATTCGTATAGCAGAGGGTCAGTGCATGAAGAACATGATTCACCGGCCATGACATGAATAACGCAAAATACCAGTCGCGCACGTCAGGAAACCGTTTCTCTCAGTCACGTGTGGCGCATACCCGCATACCAGAGTTCATGTTATGCGGGTATGTGCCACAGGTGATACAGAGTCTTGTAACCGCGAACATACACGTTGACACGCCAGGAAATTGATAATAATAAGAATTGTTGGGGTTTTACATCCCAAGTCCAAGATTTCATTATGACAGACGCTGTAGCGGAGGGCTCCGGAAATTTTCGCCATTGTTCCAGTGTTTTTTAGCCAGTGTTTAACCAGTGTTCTTTAACGTGCACTGACACCGCACAGTATACAGGGCTTTATAATTTCACCTCCATTGAAATGCAACCGCCGCGGCCGGGATCGAACCCACGACCTTCGGCTTAGCAGCCGAGCACCGTAACCGCTACACCACAGCGGCGGACGCAAAGAAAGTGACGGAGCTGAAGACATAACATGCAAAAACCGGGGTCAATGCTTCCTACATTAACATTGCCGAGGAGAGCATGCCCCTCATCATTACCGGTGGCTTCAACATTGATTTATCAAAACCCAACAACGCCTGCTTCTTACACTGCATGAAAGCTTGGATGTCAATAGGGCATCACAAGACCTCGTTGCCGGGTTCAGGAAAGGAGGCATTATAGATCATTTCTTCGTAAGAGGCATCCACGATTTACACCAGCTGTCCTTTACCTTGCACTTCAATACACTTAGACAACTCGTAGCCGCGATCACGAATGGATTCGATTACAAGTCCTGTCTAGCTGCTGGTACTCACTGATCATGGTGCTGGTGACTTGTTCAAGAACTCTAAAGAACTCCTTCCACCCAGGCACAAGAGTTAGTGAAACGTGCGTGTGTTGTCCGTTATAACGGACAAGTACAAGCATAACACTGTAACGACTGCAAACGTGACTGTAACGTACGTGCAGTGCGCCTGCGCGCGCCGCTCAGCTGTGTATATATCTAGAGAAATTTTTCTGAATAAAGCTTAGTTGGGAGAAGCGCTTGTACTGCGTGTCATTTGTGTTATCCAGTATTGAAGGATATAACACTACATATCAGCGTACCGCGTCTGGTGTTGATAACGCCCATGTTGCTGTTGGCATTGTTGCGCAACTGTAAACAACTGGTTATATATAACAGATGTGCGACTCTTCAACACATGTGTGCGTATGCCATTTTCACATTTCTCTAGTGTCATTCCGTCATGTTTCGCTGAATGTGAAAAATTACGCCACAGTCACTTTCACGCCCATGCTTCGCATACCATCGATTCTCACGGTACGTAGGATCTGCCGAATTTTTTCAAGGTATGACCTTCGGGGTGCGCACATGCTGTCCAACAAGCTAAGGAATCACCTTGTCAACCTGAAATAGTGCTCGGACAGCAAGATATACCTCGGTGTTGTCTACAAGATACCATGCGCACACTGCTGCTGGAGTTACTCTGGGGAAACTTCAAACTGCATGAGACGATTACAGCAGCATCAAAGGGACATGGGCAAGAACTGGAAAGCGTCGAAATCTCTGGTTGAGAACGCCGATAATCAGGGTCATTGAATCGATTGGGACAGCGCCGCTATAACAGCCATACAAAATAATTCGCCCACGTGACTACTTTTGGCATCTATGTTCATTCAGAGGACGGAAGATACTATCATCGGGACATATAAATATCTACCGGTTAGCTACACCTGTTCTTTATGTTATATATTAGCATATAAATGAGTTACGGTCCTTGCCTCCTTACTGAGATCGGTAAGAATAATCTATAGGGTTTTACGTCCCAAAGCCATGGTATGATTATGAGGGACGTCATAGTGGAGGGCTCTGGAAATTTCGACAATCTGGTGCCCTTTAACATGCAGTGACATTGCACACAATTAGGGCCTCTACCTTATGTGCCTTTACCAAACAGCCACCGAGGCCTGATCACCAGCAAGGACATCCCCCTGGTGTTATCTATCAATAGGTGCTACACTTGCCCAACGCCAACATATAGTGCGCAGATCTCATACGTCCTTGCACAATAAACGATCAACTATACTTTTTATATTACACCGACTCCCATTACGGAGGCATCATGTTTTATTAAGCGTTTCCAAAGCGCAGAATTAATATGCTCGTTTTAAATCAGTGAACGCATTTACAGCTTTGCTATACATGTGTAATATGCTCTGAAATCAAAACAAGTGATATTGTAAGATTGAGGATTACAGGAACAGCACACGTAAATTTCGCCTTTGCCATCTCTGTAAGATACACTATGAAGTGCTTGCTACCCGTGCCTTTCTTGCAGGACTGGCCAAGATAATGCGGGTGGAGGAAGGTTGGAACGGTGAGCACGAGGATAGTAAGGAAAGTAACGCGCCATATCTTCCTCAAAGTGCGACCACCGTGCTGGCTCTGCTCCTCTATAGAGCGTAGGTGAGCGTCATGCAGAATCTGAAAGGCGATTATTGCGACCGTTATGACGGCTTGAAACCCTTTGCAACATTGCCATGATTGAGCTGAACCGCCTTTGTTCAATGCGCCGCACTCGTACATCAAATTTCTGCGTTGCCGAGTCCTCGCGTATGTTTTCAAATAGGAGCACTAGCTGTGGTGTAGTTAGCAACATTTGTCCAATCGGGCCCGATTACATTTGACATTATTGTAAGACAAGAAATCCAAACAATGCATAAGGCCAGGCTAAGGTACCTGCTTTAAAAGATGCAAAATCTTTCAGGAAGGGCTCCCAGTGGAGCCAATGTTCAGACAAGTTCACTTTTCTTGGTTTAGGTCAGGTGTCCACTTGTCGGAACGTTGGCTCCAGCAACACTCCAGTTCTACAATTTTTCATCTGTAAGACTGCAAGAACCACATGTGCACCACACTGCGTCGATGCTGCGGCTTTCGCTCTAAACACGTCACAACAAGTAGTCACTGGCGATAAGTCATTCCAGTTGTTCTTCGGGCGAATGCCAAGGTTACCAAAGGCACACCTTCAAGCTTAGGCACGCATCTGCAAGAACGACTCTCAGTATTGTGATCATGCGATACGCTGCGACGGGCTCACCTCCGAGCTCGTCTAACCGTACGGAATCACCAGGCGCAGTACACCAAATCTCCTCAGCACAATTGTGCTGAGCAATGTGGTGGGCAATGCGTTTACCTTGAAGCAGCGAAGAATTCCTACACCAGTTTTCTGGCTCTCTCCGCGTAGTAAAAGGTTTAGATTCCGTGACACTTCTTTTAGCCGTTATTGCTGATCTTGGTGACAACCAAGGTCGCAAACGCATTTTAGAGCACTAATTCTTTCATTTGGTCCAGTTGGTGCAAACTTGTAACTTCATTCACGGCTGCGCTAAAAACACGAACAACAGAAGACACGTAAACACGACGTGCGTCACCGTGTCTACGTCTCTTCTGTTCGTGTTTTTAGCGCAGCCATGAATCAAGTTGCAATTTAGAGGCAAAGCTCCTTACGACCTAGCCAATTCTTCCGCTGTGGTGACGATTTACAACCGTTGCTATAGTCGAAACATACGTTTTTATTATAAATCGTAATTGTGAAGGAACAATATAAAACACCTACAAGCACAAACCCACTATACTAGTCGGTGTCTTTAACGTAGACAGTGACTGCCTTGTGCAGTATATGACGTATCGATACGCCATACGTTGCATTTAGAATGATTGCAAACAACCAACAACCACTAGAGGAACGTGCATACACCTTGTATTTGGGACATTTAGCTTAGATCCTCACGAAGCACCATTGATTTTCCACTTCACGGACCACAAATTCATAATAATGAAGGAAAAGCGGAATGTATCATTACGCATTATGAAAAGAAGATAGAACAGCATCAAAGAGGGAAAAAAATAAAGTGACATTTCTATATACGTTTAATGTCACAAAGTTTACATTATATGGGGCAAAGCTCGGGAAACGCACGGTTTCTCAATAACACGGTACCCAAAGCTTCACGCACGCGTCATGATTCCCTTCGTTGAGATGCGTGGATTTTTTCCCTCTTCGCAAGAGACAAGTGAAATTTCACGTCGCTCGTGAAACGTGCGCCAAGGTTCTACCGTACTCTTGTGCGTACTCGAACGGAAAGTGGACGGCGAGTGTAACTGTTGTAAGGAATGCCGAAAAATGAAAAAGAGGACGAGGAGTTAGAAGATGTAATGATGACTGCCGATCGTAGCTAATAATGTGCATGCAATTTAATGAGATTGTCTCCGTTACTGTATGACATCAACCTTATTTCCTTAGGGTTCTCACCGTGATGTCATCTTTGACTGACGACTGCTGAGCAACCAGGTAGGCGAGTGGGATGCAACACAGCAGTCCTAACAGCAGAACAATCAGGCCGGTTAGGAAAATGATGATCCAACGGCGAGTGTCGCTCTCCGCACTGTCCACCCGCGGCAGTTGGTAATGGTTGAGGAGGGGATCCTGCGACTCCTGCGCCATCCGCGCAAATATCTGGAACAACTGGTTCCGAAGCTGTTAGAAGTATTACTGCTACTGAGACTTTTGAGTCATCACTAAATATACAAGAACGTACACTAACGGGCAACTGGAAAATTTAATGAAGTTAGTGTGAAAGCAAATTTGCCCTTTATTTACCCGCTTACTCATTCGAGCTGCAGGCTGGGAAATTCATTCAAAAAACGAAGTAAGGGATTCCGCAGGTGGTAATGCCCATCCTGCCGTCACTAGATGAGCTAGCTCGCATTTGGGCGCATTTTCTAGAGACAGAAAGATCCCGATGCAATACGGGACAAGAAGAATGAAGAGAGGGGCCCCGCGGCACGGCCTCGTCAACTACGGCCACGTGAGATCTATCTATCTATCTATCTATCTATCTATCTATCTATCTATCTATCTATCTATCTATCTATCTATCTATCTATCTATCTATCTATCTATCTATCTATCTATCTATCTATCTATCTATCTATCTATCTAACTTCAATGTGTGGTCTAGGTGGCGCAGTCGATAAGCATAAGAATGCTTCTTTAGACAAAAAGGTTTTTAAGTGGAATGCAACGGTAACGTAATTACATATATAGGAGTCGTCGTATAACTCGTGAACTTCTGCGCGCAAAATAAAAAAAAATGCCAAGAAGGTGGCAGGATTTGGAGACAGCTATCTCTCTTATTTATAGAAGTGGGAAAACAATCACGCGGACCCCGATGGAATAAGGAGTGAACCAACAGACTACGACTTTCCTTGGTTGGCACTGTATATTTTCACTAACGTTTCCTTGGTGGACCACACTTTGTCAAAGTAACAAGTAAATCTTTATTAGTTGCCTTTTAGATAGTTTCAAGGAACTTGTCGATAGCGAGAATGACAACATAAGATAGCGGTCACACGCAGTCGACATAGATTCATGCGCGCACATTTGGGACTCGTGGCAGTGAAGCGAGGTTACACAGAGTAAGATAGATTGCACACGCAGGTGATATGGCATTACACACCAGTGGTATAACAGATTTATTGTATTACACGTCACATGGAGGAAAACGGGGGGTGGGGGATGACATCAGATCTGCGCTTTATCTAATTTTTTCGCAGGAACGTAATAACAGGCTAGCATTAAACTGCAAACAGTCTGAGACCTGCGCAGCACTAACATCAATTTTTGCTTTTTAACTTCTCCTGAAGTATGTTTTAAACACATCAAGATTAATACGAGAACAAGCTGAAAAACTAAAAAAAAAACAGCACAGACACCGTACATCATACACACAACTCGGTACGTCAACACGTAGTCTTGTAAGAAAGCTAAAAAAATTGCAGTGGCTTAGCTCGGCTATGCCAGGATATACGTAGCATTCGCAAACGTTCAGCTGGTTATTCTTAGCTTTCCAGATTGTCTAGCATCATTAGCCTTCTTCTGTTCATTCTTCGTACGCTGAAACGCTAACTACCAGGCAACTACTTCGCAATCCCATGAGATAAGCTTCTCGGCTCTTCTGCGCCGTCGAGCAGCGTTTGCGCTCTCCTCCATCGCGTTACCCGCCTGCAAACGCCAGTCAGAGGCGCCACCAAGCGGCCCCAGCGCGGTGTCAGACGGCGACTGCCCAGCGAAGGCGAATAGCTGCGCGCGCGCCCGCGCCACTGTGTCTATGGCTACGACGTCACTCCTCTCGAATGCGGCACAGACCAGCAGCAGCGAGCCGAGCACGGCGGTGGCGGAGTGTCCGCACGCACCGGCGCCAGCCTGTCTGCCGCGCTTACGACGCCACTCCTCCCGAATGCGCAGACCAGTAGCGGCGAGCCGCGCGCGTCGGTGTCCGAGAGCGCGTCAGATGCCAGCTCCGGTGACCCAGCTGTGTGACATCACTGATCCTCGCTCATGCGCAGCACGGCTCATGACGCTCCACGCGAAATCGGCTCCGGCTGGGCAAGTGTTGCTAATGCTACAATAGTGAGTGATTACAAATGTAACCGTAGAGGAAACACGAACGATATTAGAAGCAGAGCTGCCTATCCCGTTGAAGACCAGGTTATGATCAATAGTGCTTAGTGAGAACGCTTGTAAGTGTGCCTGCGCTTTCGTTATTCCGGATGAGACGATGTTAAACTAATGGATCAGGTAAGGCTCGCAGGCTTCACGATCATGATGGGAACGAAAGCCTGACTCAGGTATAGTGGCCCGAATATTTTCAAAAGAATTTCCCGGTAAACGAATGTGTTTTGATAATGGTAGGCTAGGAAGCTTATTGGAATGTGATCTATGGTTGTTAAAGCGTAATTTAAATGAAGTTTCTGTTTGGCCAATGTACTGGTTTTTTGTGGACGGTACACTCAAGGATGTATTTAAGGTTAGAGCTATCGCAATTATATGTGTCTCGAATGTTAAAGGAGAAGTCTGATAACGTGCTAATGGCTTTCTGTGTCGTTTCCATATGTACGCACACCTTGCAAAGTGCTTTGTTGCAGGGTGCACGGCCAGTAATTTCGGGCCTATTTAATTTTCGTGACGTTAATAACTCATGGAGATTTTTAGACCGTCGGTACACAATGCGAGAAAGTTCAGGAAAAATACTCTTGAGATGTTCGCTTTGAGCACGGACATTATCCCTTTGCGACACGGCGTCCTCGTTTGGGGACGCGAACTTCCGCGTGTTTCTTCAAATGGCCTGAAACTCAGTGTGCACTTTCGTGCGCGCTTCCTGATTGGACAACTAGCGGTCATTTAACTTCATTGTGCTGCGTATTGCTGCAGAGCATCACTTTCCTGGAGACACTACCGTGTTAGACGATCGTTCGACGTGCCGCGTTTCAGGACCAACGTCAAGAGTATTTTTTTTCTCTGCTCTAAGCGAATACAACCAAAAAAGAAGGTGTGCGTGCTTTTCGGGCCTAATAGTTTATTCTTTTTATGCAAGTATTGAAGCTGACTGATAGCAGAAAAATTAGATAATTAGTTACACGCTAAATCACATTAATTACTGAAACTCACAAAAAACAACACATTCCTTCGTTTTCTTTCTTGGAATGTAATACTGAGTGCCTTTGAATCATGCCATGCGAATTTGACGCATTAGCAGACAGTGCATCATAATGCGTGTCTGAAGGGGTTATAGTGACGCTTTAATATAGAATACCTTTGGTGCTGATGGTGAGGTGTAATTACAAGGTTGGTGCTATTCTGTTTTTCGGGCAAACGGTTCCCCCTCAGAATTGCCGCTCTATTGAATTTGTCTGCTCGACCTATTGCGCCATCAAATAAAGCCGATGGATATTGCCGTTTAGTGAGAGAAGTTTTAAGTTGATCGCAATTAGCTATCAAATCCTCGCGGTTGGAGCACAATCGTTTAAAGCACTGGGCCTGACTATAGGGAATGGCGATCTTACACTGTCGTACATGGCTGCTCTGGAATTGCAGAAGCGGGTTTTTATCAGTAGGTTTACGATATAGTAGGTTTGCGATATAAATTTCTTTGAAGTACGCGCATTTAAAAAAAAAAGGAGACCATGAGCCGATGCGAAGCCGGAGCACTTGCACGATCGCGTTCCGTTGGCGTTCGTTGGGCATGCTACGACCTCGCGTCGTGGAACGCGAAGAGGGACGCTACGCGCGTCGTATCTTCCATCTAGTCCGGCCGTTAATTCTCACAGGGCGAGCGGGGAACGCGGTCGGCAGGTGGGCGAGAGGGGTGCAGCGCAGGAGAGGAGAGAAGGGGAGGGGACGCGCATGCGCTCGAGCTCATCGCGGCGTTGCGCAGGAAAGAATTTCGGCATGTCTAGCCCGCGTTTCAGAGAAAGAGCGGAAAGCGGGAGGAAGAGGGGAAGTGGAGAGGGGGATGGGAGAGGGGAGGGAAAGGGGAGAGGGTAGAGGACAGTGGAAATGGTGAGGGGGAGTGGAGAGGAGGTGTGAGGGGAGGGTATGCGCATGCGCAGTAAGGGTGAACACGCCGCACACCACCACCGGATTGAGCTCTGCCTTAAGATACTTCGCATCTAAAAAAAAATCACAGCATATCCACGGAGTGAATGATGATGAGTGGGCGAAGCTGCGGAGGTTCATCGGTAAGCCGTGATTCTTCCGTGAATTCTGCCCAGTACATCACCACCGACGTGAGATCGGGCGCGTTTATACTAAAGGTTCGATGAGAGCTATGACGACTTACAGCTCACTTCAGTTTTACATGTACGCTGTGAATTTTCATTGTTTAGAAAACCATTGCTTAATAAAACATCTGGCGTCTTTCGTTGAGCAGCTGGCGTCTTTTCGTTTTGCTTTAGATACTTCTGGCGTCTTTTCGTTTTGCTTTTAGAAAACATCTGGCGTATTTCGTTGGTTTATTTCATCAATCAACGGCGTTTTGAACAACATGTTTATTGTTTAATCACGCACAGGAGAAATCTCACCTGGCACTAACTTGGAGGTAAACAATGGGTGCTAATGGGAATGAGAGACAGAAGAAGTCGGCTTTTAGCTAACACTTACACTTCTACTTCTACTAACGCTTCCTACTGGAACATACCAATGGCATCTAAAGGGGAATGAGAGACCGGTGAATTCGGCTTTTAGTTAACGCGCACGCTGCGAATTTTTTATTGTTCGACAACGCACAGGAGAAATCTCCCACCGGCACCACCTTGGAGGTCAAGATCTGGTACTAGCGTTAAGACTGGTTACGCACAACGACGGGGACGAACGGGTACGTGCCGCTTTAAGGAGCTTCGCCCCTAAAACGTCGTGACTGCCGAATAATGCTCAGCGCTTTTAGTGCGCTCAAACGTAGGTTGAACGAATTGCCAAAGATTGTTCCACGCATAGACGTCGATGAACAGGCTACCGGTGAGGGCGATCGACGTTAAAGGGCCGCTCAACCACCAACAGGCGCTCGCCTGCTCCTCTACGTGCCTTTACTCTATCGACAACAGCCGCCAGGACGTCACTGTATGATTTGGTGTTTGGTGACGTCGCGAGCAAGAGACGCTGTCAGTGGGCTTACAAGAGCCTGTTTTCTGCTAGCATATGCGCGCGCTTCTTGCGTTTCCACCTCGGACGCTGAGGAAGGGCTCTCGGAGAGGTGGTTAGACGAGCCGACGAACGCAGCCTAGCGAAGGAAAGAGCGAAACGAGTAAGCGCGTGAAACTCCGCCAGCGGTCGCTGTAGACTCGTGCGCAACTGCAACGCGACAACTAAATTTCGAACACTGGGTGTTTTAGGGGCCATTTGTATAAATAAATACAAAATTAAACATCGTCTATGAGAAAGTGGCAACCACATGCCAGTGAATCGTTTGTTTACGTCCCTTATCACACAACCACCCTTGCCTCCTCAATCTTGTTTCTTTATTGGTGCGAAAAGAAAAGAAAGAGTAAGGCAAGGCTACATGAAATGCTGCCTAGGGTCTCGTGTGACATTTGCCCTAGGCTCCTGCTTTTACGTTGGAGACTTTTGTTCTTAAAACGGTACGCCCCTTTTATCGATTACAGGGGTCCTGCGACGCTTTTGCGACTGTGTTATTAGGCGCTGGAATGCTTGTAGTAATGAATGCTGAGACGAACGCAAAAAGTATTACGAAATTTGGTGCACCAAATCTGACGCAATTAGTTTTCAAATTCCAAACTCGAGCAGACGACTACAAGAAACGTTCCCTTTCGCCTTTCACTCTCCCGCTGTCGTCAAAGGCTATTTCCAGTCACCGCCCACATGCGGGAAGTCTCGCCTCATGGTGGCCCTCACACAGTGCCTTCCCACCGCTCTTTTTGAGGGCGTCGCAAGCATGGCGACGACGAACCACGCGCGTCGCCAAGCAGACGGTCCCATGCTTTGTCGTGTAGCGCACACAATGAGTTTCGGTGATCTAACAAAGCTCGAGCGCAAGATTATGCGAGTAGCCATCCCATACATGAAGTACCGTATCCGGACACGCCATTGTAAATTGAAAGTACATCGCAGAGCCCCCACCCCGCAAAGCGAGGATAGCTCCCAGGGCTCGGACAAAACGGTACCGCCCGATGACGCGGATGGCGTCGGTTGGTAAGCGTTTAGAATTTCTTTTTTAGGTGACAGCATTGTGCCGAACTGAGCGCTTCGTGTTTCGCAGCTGCCGGTGTGGCCAATATCGCCCGATGCCGCAAAAAGCAAAACGCGGAAGAGCATAGTTTGGTTACCATTCATACTAGTTCCACAGCGCACCTGGTGTCTTGTCCGTTGTTTTGAAAACACATCAGTTAGAAAGAGGTCCAATTTGTTTCTGATAAAGCATAAAAAAGGGGTTTTGTTCCTTTTAGAGTCAGTTACATGGTCTAGCTACCACCATATGAATATTACATGGTACTTGTCGCGTCAAACCAATTCAAACGCCCGGCCTTTGTCGTCACTGCCACATGAAGAAACGTCATTTCCAATATCAAAAATAGCCGATGTGTGTCGGTGTAGTCCGCAATCAAGGTGGCTTATCCGGTGAAATAAAATTATAATAGCTTCGATCTCGGCGATGCCACTTGCGAAACGATGTCGGCGCATTCCACAGTACCAGGACAAGCGTTGAAAACGGCATGCTTAATTTGTGTCGCACGGCCTTTTAACGTCCATGCCACAGTCACCGATGGCCTCTACATTCGACCTCTCTACGTGGAGGAGCCTTGCCTAATTCGTTCAGCTGACACTTGAGAACAGTCAATGCGCCGCAAATTAGGCGGTATTCGCGTGTTTTTTTTAATTCACGTGCTTTAACGAAAGTCTGAAAAAAAATAATCAAAAGAATATTGTTGACAAATCTTTAAAAAAAACAACGTTTCTGAATGAGCACTACAACTTTTGTATTGAAGATTTTTCGCTGGAGTTACTATTCAAAGGGTTCATTAACAAATCATTGTTAATTACAGAGCATCGTGGAGCGAAAAAATTTACGTGCTCTAGATAGCTCAGAACAATACGGCGCCAATTTGAGACATGCAACGCTTTTTTTTATTGCTTAGTGATACCTGGTTTAATATGCAAGGACTTTAAGTGTCCCTCGAAATCTCGAAGAACACTTCAGGCATAAACTTCCATGAAGCAATAGATGTGATTGAATGGATTCTAAATAACCAGCTCTTAGGTTCTCCGGACTGCTCCCCTTTCCCACGTAACTGATAAAACTCGACAAAAGGCGTGCAAGGGAGAGATATTCGAAATGGTACGACGTTGGACTAGTTGGCGTTGCACAGTTTAAGGCAAACCACAGCACGTAAAACAAGGACGAAGAGATAACGAACGACACCTGCGCTGGTGTTACCTATGTTACCTATGTGAAGAGATACGTTATCCATGTATCTGGTACGATGCTTTCACATTTTCTTGTACAGCCTAATTTGGCCCCTGCTGTGCAGAAAGATTCCTGTTGCAGGCTATACAATTACGAGAACAAAATGACAAGAACGTCAGGAGCAATCTGAAGCATTCTATTCCGGCATCTCTAGTAGCGTGTGTGCTATCCGTGGACGTTAGGCTGAGCTAATGAGAGAGAAAACCTGTCACATTACCATGTTCCGCCAAAGGGGGCGTGGGCCTTCCAAAAACAGAGCCGGTGACCTTGTACGCAGAAGAGCCAGGTGCTTTCTTAGTCCGAAACGAAGGAGCGTTTCCAGCTACGGGGGTTGACCCTGTTGCAGAAAGGAGCACGAGCAGATGATGATGATGATGATTTCCTTTATGCATGGCTCACACCCACTCTGGGGGATTGGCCATGAAACGAATAATTTAAAGTAGAAGTGGTCACATATGATTTCTATGACTAATGAATTATAGAGTAGTTAGAAAAAATGCATAATGCTAATTTAAAATTCAGAGTTAAAACTGCCCTGGTTAAATTAAGAATTTTTGTACAGCGGAACCGACATCCCGGTGACAATGACCTAATGAGTAGGCCCCCAAGGATAAATATTAAAAGTAATGAAATCCAATCTAATTCGATTAAACGCTGCTTTGAGAATGTTTTTCCTTAGTAAATTGAAACGGTTACATGATAAGAAATAATGTTCAACTGTTTCGTCCTGGTTACAAAACGAGCAAAGAGTGGAGGGAGCCAGACCAGATCTATGCATATAAAAGTTTAGTTTGGGAACGCGACATCGTAATTTAGTAAAAATAACTTCATCTTTTGTTGTTGAGCAGAAATTCCGAGGTCAAGGGAACAAGAGGTGTTGGTATTCGTTTAGATGAGTGATTAACGTTTTGCCGGAGTCTTGAATTATGGCACGCCTTCTAAATCTGTCACGAATCACGAGCAGCTTGCGGTTTCTTTTTCTTCACATCAGCAGTACTGCCCCATACCCATAACAGAGGCAATAAACGTTCTCTAAAAGAGGCAACTAACGCTACTGTGGGTCACGCTCTCAAATAACATCTAGTTGGTCAGTTAAACACCTCCTAGATTATTAGCTCAATGCCTACGCACTCGCACGTGACATCACGCGCAAGAGGTCGACCTCGAAGTTGGCTTCACGTCGCCCATTCACTCCTTATAACCGGCGCGTTGTCGTAAAACCTAACAAATCTTGCTCGCTCGTCCACCGCGTAGAAACAAAGATGTCGCATCTACTGTTATGCGTGCCGCCAGGCGGGGGGCAAATAGTCACAGTTTGTAGCCTCCACCCACTTTGCTCACGCATGAAAGAAACCGTTTTCTGCGTGAATTAAGCTATTGCTACTTTCAGTCATTGGCACGAAAGCCTTACATGCCTCATCAAACGCGAAAATCGACTGGTGTCCGTCGTATTGTTGGGGTCCAGAGTAGTGACGCAAAAATCAACACGTGATGACTTCACCATATGATGTCATCATGATATCAGAGATCGCCAAATTTCTGACGTCATTGTGACGTGACGTCACATGATCTCTTCACATCCACTCAAGGTTAGTCAAGGTTGGGCCCATCACGGAGGCAGTGCAAAACCAGGTGAAGTGCCACCGATCCTGGAGGCAATGCAAAACAACAATAGGTGCATAAAACTTTCGGAGGGTGGCGGCGCAGCAACAATACATCGACAGAGAAGAAAAAGAAGATGGCTTTCGTTATCCAGTCGTCTTGGATTTGTGCATCAAGGACACTGTAATATTTGTGTGGGCTGCGATTATAAGAAAATGACCGACCGCATTTAGAATAACAAGTTGCAGAAACCGCTACAGAATAATTTCAGACGAAAATGAAAGAAAATTCACAGCACACACATTGCCGTTATTTCTGCTGTATGCTTTGCAATCATACCAGCTGACGGAAAGGAACATAACACTGACGAATGATCAAGGACCAAATTTTTCCCTGTAGCGCATGGCATTTGCGCTCATCAAGTTCGGTCATGCTCTTCACGATCTTGCACAGGTAGTTGAAGCGCGTTTCGGAGTTCCTCAGCTTCTAGGCTACCAATTTTACTTTGTGCCTTCACGTGCCGCTGTCTCTCGACGAGGGATTTATACGGAGCAGTCTGGTAAAATTCCGGGTATGGCACCAGACTTTACGCATTCCAGCTTAAAGGACACCTCAATCAAACTCCCTGCCGGTCTTCAAAAACGTGCATAGAAATTCCCCCCAGTTTAACATAGTGATAGAATTCCGGGCAACCAGAAAGTTCGCTATGTATTGAAGTTCGCGTTAGTTCGCTATATATAGAAGAAGCGCAGCCGTCACAGAAAGGTGGCAGAGAACAAATCGTCAATGATACGAGAAGCTCGAGCTGCCCAACCTATCGAGTGTAGGAAGTCGGAAAAAATAGTTGTTCGCAACTGGTGTGCGGAGTTATTTAAACGAATATTTTCTGGGAAGAATCAGGGATGCTTAGAAACATGGCTTTTTCACGTAAAATACTGCGTGCCAGCCCTATTTTGACTTGAATTTAGCACCTATTATGTTGCTATTCACGCCAGCTCTAGGCTAGGTAACCGGAAATCATGGCTGATTCCTCCCTCATAGGAATCGGTCATAGGCGTGCGCAGGGTTCCACTTCAGGGGGGCGGGGAGGAGCAAAATTCATCGTAGTGCCCCTCCCCTATTAATAAATGTATGTGGCAGACTTTTGCGCCCCTCCCCTCCTAGGCGACAAGGCACCCTCCCCCCCCTCTAATGCGCATGCCATGGCAATGTCAGTGCACGTTTAGGAACACGAGGTGCTCGAAATTGCCAGAGCCTTCCTCTAAAGCGTTTCTGATAATCACATCTCGTTTAGGGACGTAAAACACCGGATATCATTGTACAAATAAGCCACACTCACTGTGGGACACGGTCCAGCCTTCGTTTGGATATGGGTTTTATTGTATTGTTAGTAGAAAACAAACAGAAAAATAGGCAATAAAAATTTTAGGCGAATAACCAAGCACACGATGTGAAGATCTAATACAAGCTATCCCACAGACGTGGAAGCAGTTTTGGATTTCGCATCCCACTGCTTGCTACGCAGCTCCGCACACTAGATGAAGAGGCGCCTGCAGTGGAAGCCGTCACTCTTGTAGGTAGACGAACGTAATGACCTTTCATCTCTTCGACAGCTTGAAGAACAAGCGCAAGAAAAATACGGGCGATGGCCAGACAAAGCTAGAGGTTCTTTCTAAGGTTCTGGCATGTCGTTCTTTTCTTCTACATCCTAAAGAAAATATAAATTTAGGCAGATTCGCACTAGTGGGTCCAAGCCTGAAGGAACAGCAGAGCTGGGTGCCCTTTCTTTTTGCTGTTTATTTTTTTTTCTCTCCAATTCTCTTTCTATCTTGTCCCTTTCTCGCTCTTTATGACTTTTTATTCCCTTGCCTTTCTCTCTCTATTTTTCGCTTACCCTAGTCATCTCGTTGATGATTGCATCAAACCCAGGTCTGTTATATTTCGCAATGCACTTGGTCTGTTTTATATGCCTCCCAATAGCAATACAGAGGCCGATTTAAACAGCCAAACAATCATTAATCCAGATAATAAAAAAGGTCACAGTTTCACCGCAAAGGCGAAGTAGTGAATGCGATAGCAAGAAATTGGAATGTCACACGAAGAACGAGAAGCAGCTCGATACTTGTAGCGTGTCACAGAAGCGCAAAGACGGACGCTCGACAAGAACGCTCATGCATAAACAAGGCAATCGTGAACTAACAACTTTCACAGTTGGGTGTGTCCAGATAGATCGAACACGAGGTCCCGGTCACCATTCCCGATTGTGATGAAATTTACTGTAGGCCTAGGCATTACACCCAGAACAATGGTTTTGCAGTTAGTTCTGCGAAAAAAAAAATTGTTGGCCTGAAAAAAAATATATACAAATTTTGGCCGCAAAAATGCTTTTCCGCCGATTTCGCGATTTCAGATTTTTGAGCGCACCTAGGGAGAAACCGGTGCACTCCTTCGCCACAATATTTATTTCCCTTAAAGAACAAGTAAAATACAATCTTATTGGTTGATTATTTCCCTTGCTTGTCGAAGCAATTTGAAGAAAAAAATCACAAACTTGGCAAATCGCACAAAATACCTGTATTTCAGGAATTTATTGCTGCAAGCAAGTTAAAGTGAGGATAAAAAAATCGGTACATAATAACTTTGATACTTCCGCTCTCATTTGAAATAATTTCGTGTTTTTATCGTGCTCCGTTTTACTTGATAATTGGGCTGAAACGTAAGTGATATACCAAAAACGCCGAACTTTGAAAATGATTTTCTCAAAAAGGCCATTTTTAATTTTTTTTTAAATCCCTCTGATTGAAGTCAAGGACGTTGTCTACCGTTGTGCAGAAAAGAAACGTTGCATTATTTTGGTTGCTAACAAGTTATAGTGCGTCAAATGTGACTATGCCAGCCTTACGGCCGCGTCGTTTGTTATGGGCTGAAACTCGGATATAAGTTGCTAAAAATACTTCTACGCGACATAATCACAAATCAGCAGCTCCACGACAACAAATGCGCAGCCCGGTGTCATGGTTCAGCAAGCATTGTCTTGCGATGAGCATCTTGACACACCCGCAGCAGCGGCCGCACGATGCTGCGGGCACTCACATTACATGAGTACCGCTTCGACTGCGGCTGAGCTCCGCTTTCGCGTGAAAACTACGCTAAGAGGACGAACGAGAGAAGGAATGCATCACTGTGAAAGTTAAAGGCCGTTAAGTGCCAACAAATGTTTTAGTATGTAACAAAAGCTCTGCCGGCAATTTCCCAGTGAGCGCCTCCAGTAGTACGCTCATGTGTTGGTTTCTCTCTACTGGTGGCCTAAAGATAATTAGGTTCATGCTATGAGCAACATATGGCACAAAAGAAAGCCATTGACATCTAAAGAAAGCGGTCATACGTGCTTCCGATGGTTGAGCAACTCGAACTGCAGTTGTTCATCTCGTGCCAGAACACTTGTGTCAGCCGGCTGTGAAAAGAAGTGTGTCCAAGTGCTTTACTTCATTAAAGAACCGCTTTAACAATACTGTATTGCTGTGCCTCCACAGATAGAATATCCAATGCAAGTCGAGCGTTTATCACGATATTATGCGGCTTCGGGCACAACAGCAGCGGAAAAAAATACATCCGTTCTGTACTGAAGGCGCTCACTGGGAAATTGACGGCAGAGTTTTCGTTGCATATTAATGTCATTTGTTGGCACTTAACGGCCTTACTTTCACAGTGATGCATTCATTCTCTCGTTTGTCCTCTGAGCGTAGTTTGGCGCTCAAGCGTAGCTCATCCGCAGTCGAAGCGGCACTCATGTAATGTGAGTGCCCGCAGCATAGAGCGGCTGCTGCAGCGGGTTTGTCAGGCGGCTGATCCCAAAGACAAAGCTTGCTGAACCATGACACCGGGCTACGCATTTGTTGGTGTGGAGCTACTTATTTGTGATTATGACACGTACTAGTATTTTTAGCAACTTATATGCGAGTTTCAGCCCATAAAGAACGACGCGGCCGCTAGGCTGGCATGGTCATATTTGACGCACTATAACTTGTTAGCAACAAAAACAATGCAACGTTTATTGCTCCACTTCGGTAGATGACGTCCTTGACTTCAATCAGAGGGATTTTTAAAAAAATTAAAATGGCCTTTTTGAGAAAAACATTTTCAAAGTACGGCGTTTTTGTAAATTACTTACATT
Source organism: Rhipicephalus sanguineus (assembly GCF_013339695.2). Lineage (NCBI taxonomy): Eukaryota > Metazoa > Arthropoda > Arachnida > Ixodida > Ixodidae > Rhipicephalus > Rhipicephalus sanguineus. The sequence goes on from NC_051186.1 coordinate 108,799,754, forward strand.
TCAGCCCAATTATCAAATAAAACGGAGCGCGATAAAACTACAAAATTATTTTAAAAGAGAGCGAAAGTATCAAAGTTAATATGGAGCGATTTTTATTATCCTCACTTTAACTTGCTTGCAGCAATAAATTCCTGAAATACAGGGATTTTGTGCGATTTGCCAAGTTTGTGATTTTTTTCTTGAAGAGTGCTTCGACAAGCAAGGGAAGTAATAGACTAATAAGATTGTATTTCATTTGTTCTTTAGGGGGAATAAATATTGTGACGAAGGAGTACACCGTTTTTTCCCTAGGTGCGCTCAAAATGCAGAAATTGCGAAATTGGCGGAAAAGCGTTTTTTGCGGCCGAAATTTGTATATTTCTTTTTCAGGCGAACAAAATTTTTTTTCGCGAAACTAACTGCGAAACCATTGTTCTGGTTGTAATGCCTAGGCCTACAGTAAATTTCATCACAATCTGGAATGGTGACCGGGACCTCGTGTTCGATTTTATCTGGACACACCCAGTTGTTACGTCTTAGTGTTTTGCGCAATGCGCTGCAAGTGTCGACAATGCAGAACCCGACGCTCTTAGATATTTCTTTTTCTTTTAACCTCCGGCGCGTGGAGTGGCACCTCTGCGTTCCCTCCCATGGCGTCTGACGCATCCTGTTCCCGGCGTTTTTTTATTTCCGCATCACGAGTCGGTACTAGGGGGGGGGCACTTTTTCGTGCCCCCTCTGAGGGGCAGTTGTGATGATGGGTTCGTGGGCCCTCAGACACAGACAGAGTCAAGGACAAGAAAACATTTATACACAACACTCATCAAAAGACAAATACATACACATACACTTGCTGGACACTAACATACACAAGTACTCTTCCCTAAAGCCTCAGTCCTAGCAGTCCTATACGTCTACGCGAGTATCCGCGCGTCCTGCCTAGTCCGGAGTCTATCGTTCCGTAGACGTCACTCACGGCACCGAAGACCGCGTAGCTGACGCACGCTCGCAGCAGGAGATGCACGACGAGCCGTCGACGTGTCGGACCCAGATCCCGAGCTGCTCGGTCAAGACCGCACCGGACCACGATGTACCCGGAGTAGCGCCGAGTCCACTCAGCATTCGGTAGTGCCGGAACGGAATACGTGCGCGAGGACCACGCCCTCAGAAGTCGGTAGTGCCGGACCCCAGAAGCCTCAGCACCATGTGCCCGACTCGGTAGCTAGCTGGTCTCGGACACACCATCTGGCACACCATCAGTAACTTGGTCTGGCCCGCTCGCACGTCCACCGCAGGAACAGCGCAGCAAGGCCTCGCCTGGGGCAACACGCTCGCCACAGGAAACGCCAGGCTCGTCCCGGCTGGTCTGATGGCCCCCAGCTCGCGGATCGAACGAGCTGCTTCTTGCTCGATCGCTGGCCACGCACGCTCTGTCGTCGCCGTGCTGAAGCTCACGCGCTTCACGTTGGCTTCTCTCACGCGCACTCCGTCGTCTTCTTCAGTTTCGTTTTCGCTTCTTAATACACCTTCTTACTACATTCCCCCCAACTTTCAGTACGTTGTACACACGTAACACTGTTTCCGAATACAATACACAAGTTCAAACACAGTGAAATATCCACAAATGCAAGAACTACAGCATTATGATCACAATACGTGATAAAAGTGTGTACAACGGCAATCACTGTCAGTAAAAGCCGCACGACTCATATAGTCAGCACCAACGTGTCCACACCACGAATGGTGTTCTACGTGAAAGTCATATTGCATCAGAAGCAAACTGCACCGTAGACTCATTTAGGTGTTTCACATACTGACTTCACGTCAGTGTTTACCGGTCGCAGCGCAGAGCGAACGGCCGGTCATACAGAAACATGATGCTTGTGGATTGAAGCCACTATCGTGAAGCCTTCTCTCTCTGTTGTAGTATACTCTGCTTCGCAGCGGTAGCCCGTGCGCCTAATTTGCCTTGGGTTTAATGGTTTGACGCTCTTCAGATTTTCTTCAACATGTTAGACGTAATAATACGGAAAAGCGGGCTAGTTGGTTTTGCTGCTATTGGACTTAGCGCACACACACGAGGACCACAAGAAAGAACACACGGACGCAGCGCAGACTATCACTGATTTTTTATTCACCAGGAAACCATCATATATACTCATTTCCGCCCTCATGAACACTGCGCTGAGCAAATTGGCATCGTACAATTTTCACAAAAATAAAACCTTTACAAAGGATGACGGTAATTTACATATTGTTCACCAATTGCTATTTCTTATCATGCAGCAATACTGAAGGGTGACTAACGCACATGTCCTTAAGTCTAGAAATGTGCCACGCCTCCACTATTTTCTCGTTGTCTTCTGATTGGGGTTTACATACATAACTTCAGTTCTATCAAACAACGGGTTACACGACCTAGAAGAACACCGCGCACACCAATGTCGGTTGGCCATTGCCGGAGAATCTGCAAGATCCTCAGGTCAGAGAGCTGGAGACAAAGCCGTTTCCTAAAGGAGTGTCTGCGTACTGCGTGTTTCCTCGTATGGGGATAGCAAGGTTGACTGGAAGTCGCATCGGATGTGGTACGATAGTGCTATGAACTTAACAGAGGTACTATGGCGTCAAGTATGGGCGTTCCTGCCCAAAAAACAGAAAAGAGTGGCTGAACCAGGGAAGGTGCTCGTTCTAGGAGACACACCTGTGGATGAAGAGCAGAGAACGGTGCTCAAGTTAGGACCCAAGTTCTGCGTGGAACCATCGCTACGGATACCCGACAGACTTGCTTTGGCGCGGGACATTTCAAGGAATGTGAGTGACGAAGAAAAGGATTCTTGCGTTAGAAAATGTGTAGAAGCCGTAGCGAGTGCTAGGAGCAATTGTAGACAACGTCCTATTGTGGGAAAGCTTGCTCGCTATTTGTACTCTAAGGGATTGAGGGTAGGTAAAGTCGGACAAAGAAGCTATCTTGTGGTAATGCCGGACGACTTGTATTCCAGTAAGGCTTGGAATGTGATGCATAATGCTTCGAGGAAGTAAAAGTTAAACCACAAGAACTTAAGAAGCGTGCCGTCGAATTGTTAAAAAACTATGGATTAGAAAAAATGGTGTCACTAATGAAAAAAGAAGAAGGTCTTACTTTGGAAGTGTTCTTTGCGGCGAAAACGCATAAGTTAGAGGTTCTGTTCAGAGCAATTGTGTCAGAACACAATTCGTGGCAGTTTATTGTGTCTGGCTTTCTGCAAAGGATACTCGCGTCCGTGTCACATAATGACCCATTTTTCATCAAGAATTCTGAGGAGGTAGTGTGTTACCTATCTGATGTTGAACAGGGAGGATACAGAGGCTTAGTATTGATATTCAAGATCTGTACTATTGCTTGCCGCATGATGCTCTGTTAGATTCTGTAAAGAGTGCATTGAACAGGACAATGACGAAGTGTCTTTTCGCAATAGAAGTGGGATGTCGCTAGAAAGTTTCTGGAAATACTATGCATGTACCTTGATAGCACGATTGTTAAGTTCAAAGATAAATTGTTCCGTCAAAAAAAGGGGGGTGTATCGGTCGAAGTAGCCCCTGCGCTAAGCACAATTTTTTGAGTAAAGTAGACAGGTTGGTGAATTCGGAACTGGAAGGCAAGGGTTTGAAAATAAAAATAATCAGGTATGTTGATGATTATTTGATTTTGGGCTTAAACAAGGAATGGGATGAGGTTACCTCAAGTGTGTTGGACACATTCAGAAGAAGAGGCAAAGGCCTAAATTTCACAGTTGAACAGCCCAGTAATAACTGCTTACAGTTCCTAGACTTAAAGCTTATTTTTGAAAAAGACCATTTGTGCTGGGAGTATTCCCCGAGGACAGAAAAGCCCTTGTTACAATATGGCTCCGCCCATTCAAGGTTAATAAAAACGGGATCGCAATGGGGCTCTGTCGAAATCATGCAAGCACAGATTAAGGGAATCTTTCCTAGAGCAGAAGTTCAGACTGGAAAAGGCTGGATACCCTAACTCGGTTCTCCTAACGGCAAGCGAAAGGTTATTGAAGAAAATGAAGTCTGGGAAGAAGGAGGAAAGGAGCCAAGAATCAAAAAAGATATCAGTAATCCCTTACGTGCATGGTCTCTCTCATAAAATTAAGAAGGTGGCAGCTGAATATGGCGTCAAGGTAGTATTCTCGGCAAAAAACAAAGTTGGAGGAGTGTGTTCGGCTGTGAATAATATGTACGAAGAAAGGCCTAATGATATCGGTACTAAATGTTCCAAACGTGAAGATCACCGGGTAGTAGAATGCAAAAGAAATGTAGTGTATAAGATTCCGTTCAATTGTGGCCACTGTTATGTAGGTCAAACGGGCCGTTGCTTGAATGTGAGATTAAAAGAGCATTTGAACAATTTGAAGGGAAGGCCAGAAACACATCTGGCTATGCATTGCGCGCGGTGTTCTCTAGGTCGTGTACCCGTTGTTTGATAGAACTGAAGTTATGTATGTAAACCCCAATCAGAAGACAAGAGAAATAGTGGAGGCGTGGCACATTTCTAGACTTAAGGACATGTGCGTTAGTCACCCTTCAGTATTGCTGCATGATAAAGAAATAGAATTGTTGAACAAGATGTAAGATTACGTCATCCTTTGTAAAGGTTTTATTTTTGTGAAAATTGTACGATGCCAATTCGCTCATGCGCAGTGTTCATGAGGGCGGAATTTGAGTATATATGATGGTTTCCTGGTGAATAAAAAATCAGTTGATAGTCTGCGCTGGTCCGTGTGTTCTTTCTTTGTGTGTCCTCGTGTGTGTGCGCTAAAGTTCCAATATGTTTAGACGGAAGAGCGTAACTTTATCTCCAAGGTCGACAAGGTAATTACGTCTGCTGCACCTTTCGATAACTGGGAAGGGACCTTTCCAGGAGAGCACCAGCTTGTTAGCATCGGTTGGTAATAATACCAGCACCTACCTGGTCACCAGGGACAAGTTCGCGCTTTCTCGCTTTCTTGTCGTAGTACCCTTTTTGCAGCTTTTTCGCTTTCTTCAATTCTTCGTGTGCAAGCGCACAGGTGCGTTCTAAACGTTGCCGCCAGCTCCACCATATGCGTATATGTTGTCTTGGTCTCTTCATCGAGGCCAGCGTTCGTCCAGAGCTCCTTGAGAACAGCCATTGGCCCTCGCACGTATCTCCCATATAATAATTCAAATGGTGAGAATCCAGTGCTACATTGAGGAAGCTCTCTGTAGGCGAACAGTAATGGACCAATGTAACGGTCCCAACTTTTTGGACGCTCTTGACACATGCGCCCTATCATGCGTTTAATGTGCCATTAAAGCGCTCAATCAGACCATTAGCCATGGGATGGTATGGCGTAGTGGGCAGCTGTTTGAACGAAAGCAGTCGACTGAACTCCTTCATGACTTCTGACATGAAAGATGTGCCGCGATCACTGATGATCTCTCTTGGTATGCCGACGCGGGAGAACATTTCCAGGAGACCCTCTGCAACCTGCCTCGATTCAATGGAGGGAAGTGCTACCGCATCGGGGTATCGCGTTGCAAAATCTATCATTGTCAGTACGTAGCGATTGCCCCTTTCAGATGTTGGTGACAATGGACCGATAATATCGATGCCGACTCTCGTAAACGGTGTCTCGATGATAGGCGTGGTGCCCAAGGGAGCGCGTCCCACCAGGTGACGTGGCACCGTCCGTTGACAGATGTCGCAAGATTTCACGAAGCGTTTTGTGTCGGATTGGACACCCGGCCAGTAGAAGTCTCCAGTGACCCTGCTCACTGTCTTCGTGATACCTTGATGGCCCGCTAAAATGCCTTCGTGGGCTAGTTTCAGCACCACCTCACGCAACTGTCGTGGTACAACAAGTTGCTCCAATGCAGTCCCATCTGGCAACTTGTGCCTGCGGAATAAGGTTCCGTGCCGAATGAAAAACACCGTTTCCCGATCGTTCGACACGATTTCTTCCCAACCGCCTCGAACAATTTCGTAAAGTTTCGTCATCCGCCTGGTATTTTTTAAGCGCCTCACTTCCCACTTCTAAAGCAGGCAGCGTCATCACAGGTAAGGAAGTATGCTTCCTCGTTTCTCCTGCTTTCCCAACGAGGACTTCTTCAGGTTGGGGCCGCTTTTTCCATGTCTTCACGTGAGCGTTCATACGCTTCCTTTGCATTCGATCTTGGTTGGGATGCGGGCAAATCGCCAGATACATTCTGCGCACCAGTGATAGCATTTCCTTTGCTAGAGTCTGTGCACGGTGCATGCCTTGTTTCCACATGGCCATGTGGTGCTGACTTATTTGGAGGTAACGTATCCGGCAACGCTGCGCCCTTGATATTTCCCAAAATGACGTCATATAATGGGTCAGTCATACACTTAACGAGTACCTCCCCAGTAAACAATGTACATTGCAAAAAGACTTTTGCCTCTGGGAGGTATCGCACAGTGCGGTCCAGTAAGTACACTGGGCTCGTTGTTCCCGTGAGCTTCTCCTTCGGAACCAAGGATTGTCGCACGACGACCGTGTTGCAACCGGTGTCTCGAAGTACATGCACTGGTCTGTTCTCTAGAAACCCCTCCACAACAGGCATGTCAGTGACTCCAACGGTCTCAGATCGTCGACTTGATGTGACATTGACGATGGGTATTGTTTCACCGTCTTGGAGAACAACGTAGCCACTCTTATGCTGTTCAGATGTCACAGTTTCCTGTTTCTCCGACAGCATACATGATGCCTGGTATTTGCTAAATTTCTTACCGGGGCATCTGTCACTGCTGTGACCACGTTTCTGACATACTTCACATCGGCTGGCAGTATTCCCTTTCGTGCGGGACCAGCAGTCAGCTGCACGATGGCCTGCCTTGTCACACAGGTAACAGCGACTTGCGGCCTTCTCCATCTTCTTCGTAGACTCCGACTTCGACACCGACGGTCCTGGTTCCTTGGGAGTGCGTTCTTTTCCTAAGTTTGTGAGCGCCTGCGCTTCCATGAAGTTGTCCGCAGTCTCGCACAGCGAACTCAGTGTTTTGCAACTTCTTTCCTTGAGAAAGATCCTGAGTGCCGGAGAACAACCCTTCATGAATTGCTCACAAATCATAAGTTCTCTCAAGCTAGCAAAGCTTGTCTCCGTTTTGCCCATCTCCAGCCAACGGTCAAAGTAGCCGGAGAGTCTTGCAGCATACTGTAGACCAGTCTCGTTCTCTTCGGGCTTGGCTTTACGAAACTTTTCACGGTAACCTTCCGCAGTATAGCGGAACCTCTGGAGAAGCGCTGCTCTTAGCTGATCATAATTCAGCGCGGCTGTGGGGTCTAACCGGCCTATGACGGTTAGTGCTTCTCCTGTCATACATAGGCTAAGCGAAAGAGCCCACTTTTCACGCGGCCACCCTTGACACGTTGCGACCCGTTCAAACCGCTGCAGGTACGCATCGAGGTCGTCTCGAGCTTCATTGAAGGGCGGAATCAATTTATGAGGACTGCAGACCTCCGTTATCCCTCTGGTGCTCGTGCTAGATCCTCCTTGCTCATCAGTCCCAGTTGACTGTAGCCTCCCTGTACTCTCCTGAAGTCGAAGCTTCAGCTCTAGGATCTTCAGCTCCTGTTCTTGCACTTTCTGCTGCTGCTCTAGTAGCTTTTGTTGTCGCTCTGCATTTTCTTTCGTAACCTCGCGTTCTTTAGCGCGTTCATCGCGAGCTTGAGCGCACTCTCGTTCTACCCACTCTCTAAGGTCGGCATTCTCCAACCCTAGCTCTCGGCCAAGTGCAATAAATCTTTCCTTCTCCATGACACAGACTGTATCTGAGTAATGGCTTCAGATTTTAATAAGCCATCCTGGCATAAGCTCGCCAAATTGTGATGATGGGTTCGTGGGCCCTCAGACACAGACAGAGTCAAGGACCAGAAAACATTTATACACAACACTCATCAAAAGACAAATACATACACATACACTTGCTGGACACTAACATACACAAGTACTCTTCCCTAAAGCCTCAGTCCTAGCAGTCCTATACGTCTACGCGAGTATCCGCGCGTCCTGCCTAGTACGGAGTCTATCGTTCCGTAGACGTCACTCACGGCACCGAAGACCGCGTAGCTGACGCACGCTCGCAGCAGGAGATGCACGACGAGCCGTCGACGTGTCGGACCCAGGTCCCGAGCTGCTCGCTCAAGACCGCACCGGACCACGATGTACCCGGAGTAGCGCCGAGTCCACTCAGCATTCGGTAGTGCCGGAACGGAATACGTGGCGCGAGGACCACGCCCTCAGAAGTCGGTAGTGCCGGACCCCAGAAGCCTCAGCACCATGTGCCCGACTCGGTAGCTAGCTGGTCTCGGACACACCATCTGGCACACCATCAGTAACTTGGTCTGGCCCGCTCGCACGTCCACCGCAGGAACACGCAGCAAGGCCTCGCCTGGGGCACCCGCTCGCCACAGGAAACGCCAGGCTCGTCCCGGCTGGTCTGATGGCCCCCCAGCTCGCGGATCGAACGAGCTGCTTCTTGCTCGATCGCTGGCCACGCACGCTCTGTCGTCGCCGTTCTGAAGCTCACGCGCTTCGCGTTGGCTTCTCTCACGCGCACTCCGTCGTCTTCTTCAGTTTCGTTTTCGCTTCTTAATACACCTTCTTACTACAGCAGTTCTCAAACTGAAAGGAACTGCAGGAGCGTAGCGCGATAGAGCAGATGCTCAAGCTCGTCCGAGATCTCCGTACCGCCAGCCGTAAATGGTGTAATATATAAATAGCGTAAATATATAGCTTGCCGTTAATATGCCGGCGCAAGCGTGGCGCGTGGTATAGTTGTATAATGCGGCGTGATTTGGAGCGGGGGGTCGCCGGTTCGAATCCCCGGTCAGGTGCTTCGGAGTTTTTTTTTTCTCTTGAGTCGTGAGAAAATGCAGCAGACTCCTGACGCCCGATGGGCGACGCCTCGACTCCTCCGTGTTGTTCTTAGTCGCCGACCGGCCATTTTCCGTCGATTCCCCCTCGTCGTGCTTCTTGCGGCTTGTCCCGTCCTTTTTTTCGTTTTCCTCGGGATCATTGCCTTCTTCGTCGTAGTCCTATGCACCGATAATGGTATTGTGGCGGGGTCGGGACGTTGACGAAGGCAGCAATCGGCGTGTTAAGGACTAAACTTTTCATTTGGGCCAACCTGTGCCCTGGAAAGGAAAAGTCAAACTACAGTCAATACAGGCTGTGCATTGATAGCGGCGAACAGAGCGTGAGCCGTCGATAATCTGATCTTCGCCTTACCGCATATCATATTATCAGACCACACCTGACGGCCGATAAAACCTGCAAGCAAGGATTCCACATACAATGTGTGGTCAGAAGCCAACGAGGAAACAGACTACAAGAAATTGACAGCACATTTAAAATGTGGCAGTTGAACTGCAGGGGTTACGAAAATTATAAAGGCGCTACTGCATTAATTTATGCCAGAGCCAAAGCCCTGCTACAAAACCCTAAAAGTCACACTGAACAGTGCTCGTTTATCGATGTGGGTTTCACGTCCAATAAACAAGCCTTCACTGCGGTGCTTGTAAACGACAGTGGCGAAGTCGTCAACTCGGCTTCTACGAACTCCACAGAATCGGAACATTTTGAGCGATTAGCCATCACATTGGCACCTTTCGACCAAAAGGGATCCATAATCCACAGCGATTCTATGGCAGCTGTCTGACCATTTTCCAAAGGAGTCCCTCTAGACCGGCCCTAGAAATTCTCGAGGGTAAAAGTCGTCCAACCGCCCTAATCATCTGGTTTCCTTCTCATATGGGAGAAATTAAGGGTGCTCCCGCGAGCTTCAACGAATCTCCTCAAAATGCTGCACGAGGACGTGCCAACCTTGCCATCACAAGGCAATAAGGTCCTGAGATTCCAAATTGCAAGGATAAGCCCCTCTCATCTGCCAAGAGAGGAGGTGATCAGGCACTTCTAACTAGGACGAAATGTCTTCCCCCTCCGAATAGTAGACTAATAGAGGTCAGGTCATTACGCTGAGGCTCTTACAAACAAGAGCCTATTGAAACCCGCTGTTAACTAACAAGATGTATTCGGAAATATCTAGTCCTACAGGATGCGATCAATGCAACGACACCATAGATCTCAGACATATGTTCTGGCGTTGCTCCGCGTTACGCACCGTCAAGGACACCACTGAAGAGCGGTACGAAGCAGCTATACATAGTCTTACATAGAGGGACAATTATGGGTAGTCCAACGGACTCGCATAGCGGCCGAAAGGCTAGTCCTTACGGTTCCAGTGTGGGGACGGCCAATTTCCGGCTAGGAAACTAGAACGACCTATAGTAACTAAATAAAGCCATTCCATCCAACCAACACGGTACACACAAAGTCTTTGCGTAGCCAGACGTTGCAAACAAGCGATGCACTGCAGATTAGATGAGCGCCTGTCTCAAACGGCACGACCTCAAGTGACATGCTGGGGAACGAACGCACCCCATTGTCGCGAAACTCGCCTGAAAAAGCATGGTAGGCTGATGCATTTTATTGCTGCTTACAATTCTGCGACTTTAGATAGCGTGCGCGACCATCGCATGCACTGTCTGCAAGCTGTCTCGCACTCTTGCCGTGACATAAATCAGTTGCAGCTTTTGTTATATGCACTTCTGTCACACCTGCGTGTTTGAAGGTCGTTGTGCCATGACTGGTGCGAGCATCTTCCAAGTCATAGGTTCGGGTCACATGTGTACACTACAAAGCAAAGGCAAAGTAGAAATAACCAGTTTCAATAAAATATATCTACAGCTAAAGAACGGTAATACACATCCTAATAGCGCTAACGACAGCCAATAGTCAGTCTGTCAAAGTTTGTCAAAGTCTGTCAAAGCGATTTCATAGTACGGTAGTGATGTCATGTGGTGACGTTGACGTATATGACCCGTTCGTTCAAATGTTTAGCAAAGTTAAGTCCATAGTGTACCGACATGGGTCAAGTGGCTAAGATGGAGCACATCAGGAGCTCAAACTGACACGCCTTCAGGTTTTTACGTTTCGTGCCGGCCGAGTTTGGGTGGCTCAAACTCTTACACAAACTTATGCTCAACACAAGCCGCCTTTTATGCATAAGAACTTACTAAAGTGTTATAGAAGGTACCGACTGGACTGCCTGCTTGTTGCGAACAACTATTTTTTCCCACTTCCGCCACTCGAAAGTTTGGCCAGCTCGAGCATCTCGTACCACTGACGATTTGTTCTCCGCCACCTTTCTGTGGCGGCGGCGCTTCTTCTGGATATCTCGAACTAACGCATGATAAGTTTCTTGTTCCCCGGAATGTTCTCATTTTATTACACTGGGGGACTTTCGATGCAGGTTTCTACGCAGGGTTTCTGTACAAGAGCGGCAGGGAGCTTGATCGAGGTGTCCACAAAGGTGAAAAGGGTAAAGTGTGGTGTCATACCAGGAATTTTACCAGACTGCCCCGTGTAATTCCTCGTCGGGAGACAGTGGTACGTGAAGGCCCAAAGGAAACGTTGTAGCCTAGAAGCTGAGGAACTCCGAAAGGCACTTCAACTACGTGTGCAAGATCGCGAAGAGCACGAACGAACTTTATGAACGTAAATGCCATGTGCTACTGGGAAAAATTCGGTCCTTGATCATCCGTCAGCGTTATATTCCTGTCCGACAGCTAGTATTAATGTCAAGTATACATCAGAAATGCGGTAATGTGTGTGTTGTAAATTTTCTTTCAGTTTCGTCTGAAAAATTGTATACCGGTTTCTGCAACTTGTAATTCTAAATGCGGTCGGTCATTTTCTTCAAATCGCAGCCAGCACAAAAACTTACAGTGTATTTTATGCACACATCCAAGAGGATTGGAAGACGAAAACCATCTTCTTTTTCGTCTCAGTCGATGCTATTGTTTATGCGCCGCCACCCTCCGATAGCGTTCAGCACCTAATGTGGTTCTGCATTGCCCCCAGGATCGGCGGCACCTCACCTGGTTTTCCACTGCCTCCGTGATGGGCCCACTCTTGACCAACCTATGGTGTATGTGAAGAGATCATGCGACGTCACGTCACAATGACGTAAAAAATTGGGCTATCGCTGCTACCATGATGACGTCATATGGTGATGTCATCACGTGATGATTTTGCATCACTAGTCTGGACCCCGACAATACGCCGGAAACCGTTCGTTTTTCGCGTTTGTAAGGCTTTCGTGTTAAGGATTTCGTTTCTTTCACTGTGACTATTTTTCCCCCACCTGGCGGCACGCATAACTGTAGAATGTAGATGCGACTGTTATGCGTGCAAAATTTGTTAGGTTTTACGACTACGCGCACGTTATAAGGAGGTAATGGGCGAGGTAAAGCCAACTTCCATATCGATATCTTGTGCGTGATGTTACGGGCGAGTGCGCAGGCCTTGTCCAACACCACCTAGATGGTGTTGGACAGACAAACTAGATGTCACTTGAGAGGGTGACCCATAGCAGGGTTACATCCTCTTTTATAGAACGTTTATTGCCTCTGCTTTTTGGTATGGAGCAGCACTGCTGATTTGAAGAAAAAGAAACCGCAAAGCGCTCGTGCTATTTTGTGGAACAGGGTTAACCCCCGTAGCTGGAAACGTTCCTTCGTTTCGAACTGAGAAAGCACCTGGCTCTTCTGCGTACAAGGTAACCGGCTCCGCTTCTGGAAGGTCTGCGCTCCCTTGCCGTAACATGGTAATGTGATTGGTTATCTGCCTCACTAGCTTAGCCTAACGTCCACGGGCAGCAGACATGCTACGAGAGATGCCGGAACAGAAGGCTTCAAGAACTCATGGTGTTCTTGTCATTTTGTTCTCGTAATTGTAATGCCCGGAACAGCATTTGTAATTCTTTATGCACACCTGGGGGAAAATTAAGTTGCACGAGAAAATGTGTGATTGCATCGCACCAGACACTTGGAGGACAAAAATATCTCTCCACATACGTACCAGGTAACACCAGCTCTGGTGTCTTTCGTTCTCTCTTCGTCCTTGTTTACGCACTGTCGTTTACTCCAAACTATTCAGCACCAACTAGTCCAACGTCGTACCCTTTTTAATATCTCTTTCTTGCACGTCTTTTGCGCGAGTTTAATCAGTTAGGTGGAAAAGGCTAAGAGTCCGGAGAACCTGGCAGCCGGTTTTAGGGGCGAAGCTCCTTAAGGCGGCACCCGTTCATCCCTCGTAATCGTAGTAGTGCGTAACCAGTCGTAATGCTAGTACCAGATCTTGACCTCCAAGGTGCTGCCGGTGGGAGATTTTTCCTGTGCGTTGTTGAACAATAAAAAATTCGCAGCGTGTGCGTTAACTAAAAGACGAATTCTTCTGTCTCTCATTCCCCATTAGCAGCCATTGGCATGTTCCAGTAGGAAACGTTAGTAGAAGTAGAAGTGTAAGTGTTAGCTAAAAGCCGACTTCTTCTGTCTCTCATTCCCATTAGCAGCCATTGTTTACCTCCAAGGTAGTGCCTGGTGAGATTTCTCCTGTGCGTGATTAAACAATAAAAATTTTGTTCAAAACGCCGTTCATTGATGAAATAAACCAACGAAAGACGCCAGATGTTTTCTAAAAGCAAAACGAAAGAACGCCAGATGTTTCTAAAGCAAAACGAAAAGACGCCAGCTGCTTAACGAAAGACGCCAGATGTTTTCTAAAGCAATGGTTTTCTAAACAATGAAAATTCACATCGTACATGTAAAATTAAAGTGAGCTGCAAGTCGCCATAACTCAACGAACCTTTAGTATAAAGGCGCCCGATCTCACGTCGGTGATGATGTACTGCGCAGAATTCACGGAAGATTCACGGTTTACCGATGAACCTCCGCAGCTTCGCCCACTCATCATCATTCACTCCGCGGATATGCTGTGATTTTTTTCAGCGTCAATTCAATCGTAGCTATTGTTTTCTGGAAGGTTATGCCTGAAATGTTCTTAAAGATTTCGAGGGATACTTAAAGTTTTGGCATATTAAACTAGCTAGCACTAAGCAATAAAAAACAAACATAGGCGTTGCCTGTCTGAAAGTGACGCAGTATTTCTCTGAGCCGTCAAGAGCGCGTCATTGTTTAAAGACGATAGCCTTTCTTTGGATACGTGAACGTAGAAATTTTTGTCTGTCTGTCTGTCTGTCACAAGATTCGACCACACGGTCAAAGTTTAATTACTTGCTGAACGCCCAGGCATCTTGAACTGGTATATGCGTTCACACTTCTGAATATTGTCGATCAAAAAGCAAATAATGCGCATACCTGAGGCGCAACATCAATACGTAAATATTAGGTGGTGTGTTCCTTTACTAGAAAATACATCGACACGTAATTCAAAAGGCCCTAGTATTTCTTAGGCTGCGCTGAAAATGCGACGCTTTGCACGAAAAAGCCCTCTGCCCACGATATGTTGCTGCCACCTGGCAGTGGCGCTGGGTTATGCACAAGCTCATGTTTCCCGACGCCACTACCATATGGCAGTGGGTAGGCTCTCCCCAAACGGTACGTACGCGAACAGCATCACGGGTGGCCGCGGATGGGACCGGGACTCATGTTGTACGGCCGGCAGAAGAATCGTCATTCGACGACATTTGCAGCGAAGCACACAGATACGCGGCCATTTTTAAAGACGATAGTCTTTCTTGGGGAACTTAAACGCAGAAATTTTGGTCTGTCTTTCTGTCTGTCTGTCTTTCTGTTTGTCGGCACGTCCCTCGATTCAGCCACTCGGCCAAAGTTGAACCCCTTGCACAAGGGCCAGCCATCGTGAACGGCTCACTATGTTCATACTTGTCTACATGGTTGATCAAAAAGCAAACATTACGCATATCTGAGGCGCAACATCACTATGTAAGTATTAGGTGGTGTGTTCCTTTAATAGAAAATACATAGATACGTAATTCTAGAGACCCTAGTTTCTTAAGCTGCGCTGAAAATGCGACTGCGCCGAAACTTGGCTTCCTCCGTGCCCTCTGCGCGAGCTCATTGTTGTGTTTCGGTTTCAGTTCTTCTTCTTCTTCTGTGGTTATTAAGGAAAGGAAAAAGGCACCTAATTTCTGTCTGCCTATAGGCGACACGGCGCCGTGCCTTGTAGGGGTGGGGGTAAGGAGGGAATAAAAGAATAGTGGGAAAATAGAGAGAAAAGTGATAGGAGCACATCCATCCAACGAAAAGAAAAGAGGACAGGAAAGATGGGGAAACGGTCACGGGAGTTCAGGGACGGGTCCGCGAAACACAGCTAGAGGCACGGTGCACAACATCGGCGAAGCGGCGAAGGCCCCGTCGATGAGCGGCGCACGGCATAGCGGGCGAGGAGTCCGTCACGGGGCGCCGGTCAGCGAGAGGTACGAGGAGTAATCCAGGACATCGCGGCAGGCACGTCCGTCTTGCTTGAAATCCAGCGAGCGAGCTCAGTTCCGCTCTGGCATTCCTGCTTTACCCAGGCGACGTGAATATAAAAGAGTGTGTGGAGAGTACTCATTGAGTGCGGACGTTTCTTCTGCTTCGGCGCTTCGCGCCAAACCGCGTGTTCGGGCTGGCTGGCGTCCCCGCCGGTCTTGCCTGCTGCTGCGCCGGGACTGCCAGCCCGCAACACAGCATTCACGTTTCCCGACGTATTGCCAGATGGCGTTCATATCTCACGCAGCGCCTCTTCTATCGTCTTTACACGACATTTGCAGCGAAGCACGCAGATACGCGGCCAATTTTTTTTACTCCGTCATGCTCTGTAATTAACAAAGATTTGTTATTTATCCTGTGAATAATTAATCCAGCGAAAGTTCTTCCATAAAAAAAGTTGTAGTGCTTATTCTGAAAGCTTTTTTCAATATTTTTTTTTTTTCAGACTTGCTTTAGAGGACGCGAAGCGCTTTGATTGTTCTCAAATGTCAGTTGAACAAATTATGAAAGGATGCTCCGCATACAGAGGTCGATTGAAAAGGCCATCGGAGACTGTGGCATGGACGTAACGCGATATAACGGGCGTACCCTTTTAAGTACCAAAGTCTTCAACGTAAAAGCAGCAGCCTCGGTCAAATATCATACGAGACTGCAGGCAGCACTTCGTGAAGCCTAGCCTTTTTTTTTTCTTTTTTTTTTCGGACCGATAAAGAAACAGGATTGAGGAGGCAAGGGTGGTTTTGTGATAAGGGACGGAAACAAAAGACTCATCGAACGTGATTGCCGCTTTCCCGTCGAACATTTTTATTTTTAATTTTTTTGGACGGCACGTCCCTACGATCACTTAAGGTCGATCGTAGTCACCGCTACTCACTGGTTCATCGACCTCTAAGCGCGGAAGGGTCTTTGATAATTTGTTCATCTTATGTTTGCGCACATTAAAAGGGCTGAGCATTAGAGGGCGGTCACGAGCTATTTTTTTTCTAAATCTGCGTGCTTTAAAGAATTGTTGGACAAAAATAACCTGAGGAGTTGTCATAGCACACATTAAAAAAAACGTTGTCTTTGACCAAGCACCCCAACTACTGTATTGAAGGTTTTACACTAGGGTTACTATTTAACCAGTTAATGTAACAGTTTTTTGTCAATTACCGAGCTTGGCAGTTAAAGGCGAAATGGTAGAGGCCCGTGTACTTAGATTTAGGTGCACGTTAAAGAGCACCAGATTTCCGGAGCCCTTCACTACGGCGTCTCTCATAATCATATCGTGGTTTTGGGACGTAAAACCCCAGATATTATTATTATGAGCTTGGCAGTTGGAAAAGGACATTCTAACGCGCTCTATATGACCCCGATCAATACTGTGTCTAGTCGAGACGCCTAGCGCCTGTTTGTTTTTCGATACATTTTGGCTAGTTATCAGAAATACCATATATATATATATATATATATATATATATATATATATATATATATATATATATATATATATTATATATATATATATATATATATATATATACATATATATATATATACATATATGTATATATTGTATATATATATATATATATATATATATAACAGATATGGAGAAGTTAACGAATTATACGATGACTCGCACATATGAAATTTTGTTACCCTTGCATTTAAATTAAACATCATTTTGTAAGAAGTATTATTATGCTTATCGGTTGCGACACCTAGAGTGAACATTTATGATAGATAGATAGATAGATAGATAGATAGATAGATAGATAGATAGATAGATAGATAGATAGATAGATAGATAGATAGATAGATAGATAGATAGATAGATAGATAGATAGATAGATAGATAGATAGATAGATAGATCAATCGATCGATCGATCTCACATGGGGATCTTCGACGAGGCCTTGCCGCGAGGCCCCTTTATTCATTATTGTTCTCCCGTATTGCATCGGGATGTCTCTGGCTCTAGAAAATGCGCCCAAGTACGAGCGAGCTGATGTAGTGACGGCATGATGGATATTACCACCTGCGGAATCCCTCACTTAATTTTTTCAATGAATTCCTCAGCCTACAGCTAAAGTGAGTAAGCGGGCAATTAAAAGGAAAAGTTGATTCCACATTAACTAAATCTATTCAATTTTGAAGTTCCTTGGTGTACGTTCTTCTATATTTAGTGATGACTCAAAAGTATCAGTAGCGCTAATACTTCTCACATCTTCGAGAACCAGTTTCTGATACTTACGCGGATGACGCAGGAGTCGCGGAATCCTCTCAACAACCATTGCCAACTTCCACAGGTGGACAGCACCCGCCGTTGGATCATCATTTCGCTAACCGGCCTGATTGTTCTGCTGTTAGGACTGCTGTGTTGCATCCCACTCGCATACCTGGTCGTCGAGCGGTCGTCAGCCAAAGATGACATCACGGTGAGAACCCTAAGGAAATAAGGTTGAGGACCTAATATAACGGAGAGAATCTCACTGACTTGTGCGCACATTATTAGCTACGATCGGCAACCATCACACCATCTTCTAACTCCTCGTTCTCATTTTCATTTTTGGGTGTTCCTTACCACCGTTACACTGGCAGTCCACTTTCCCCTCAAGTTCGCCCAAGAGTAACGTAGAACCTTGGCGCACGTTGCACGAGCAACGTGAAGTTTCACCTGGCTCGCACGAAGAGGGAAAACTTATCCACGCATCTCCACGAAGTGAATCATGGCGAGTGGGCGAAGCTCTGGGTATCTTTCATATTGAAACAGCGCAAAAGACGTAGGACACAGAAAGACTTGACAACACAAACGCTGAACTGACAACTGAATGCTTTATTTAAGCAAAACATAGAAAGAGAGAAGAAGAAAGAAGAAAAAATGCGCGCGCAACCTATGCACACGACAAAGGACTACACTTGTAACATCATTATGTCTTCTCCAAGTACGTTAACTCGCGATCAAGTAAAGAAATCGACGGTGCGCTGACACACGTGTCACCGTTTTTGCAGATAGCGAAGGCTTCAGCTATCTCTCTTATGCGAGAATCCGTGTTCCTAAAAATGGTGGTCGTGTGGCAGAATTCTGAGGTGCAGCCACAGGCGGCACAGTAATACCGTAACCCGACGGTAGACAGTAATACCGTTACGGTATTACTGTCTGTGTCCTACGTCTTTTGCGCTGTTTCAATGTTGCCGCGAGTCTTATATTTCATGTGTTCAAGCTTCACCCACAAAGACTGTGGCCAACGCGCTGCGCAGGCCCAACGCGCTGCGCAGTCCGAGATGAAACTGTTTATTTGGCCAAACTTGTGGCCGGGAAACTGAAAGACAAACTACAGCAATACACTGATAGCGGCGAACCGAGCGTCGACCGTCGATCAACTGTCAAGCGCGTCGGATTTTATACAGGTGCTATCGAACTTTCCAGCAATATCGCTGGTGGCAGCGTTATCTCTCGTCAAAGCTGGAACATTCGCGTGCGGCGCGCAATCTTAACAGATTGTTCCAAAACAATCGCGAAGCTTCCTACACATCACGAAGAGGCCTGCGCAGCGCGTTGCCCACAGTCTTGTGGGTGAAGCTTCAACTCATGAAATATGACTCGCGGCAATGCCCCCCTCTGAAAAAGCATCGTCCCGATGCTTAAAAACAGAACATGAATACATGCAATACTAAAGAAAACTAATAAAGAAAGCAAACATTAGAGTCCTCAGGTGCGCTAACGAGCATAGTACGGTTCAAGGCGCACCACATGCACGACCTCGGGTCGAGCTCTTCCACGTCCTCCCCCCGTGCTACTTTTGAGTTTGAGTTGAAAAGTGGAAATGAACGGTAGAATTTCTAGAGTGCTAAAGAGGGGTGCTGCTGATGCTGTGTAAGAACTATGTGTGATAATTCGGACTGCTCTTTTCTGATGGTGAATGAGGGATGCCAGGCGTGTGGCGTAGGTATTGGCCCAGGATGAAATGCAGTAAGTAAGGTGACTGTGAACGAAAGCATAGTAAAGTGATTTTAGAATGTGTTGCTGAAACCAATGCCTTGTGCGAATGAGTACGCGGATGCCAAAAGCAGTCTTCTTGATGACAGAATTTACGTGAATGTTATATTTGAGTTAAGGGTCTAATGTCACACCTAGAAATGTAATGAACATTGATGAGGTAATGACGCAGTTATCCATGTATATTTCGGGCGATATTGTAACGTTTTTTGGGACGAGTGAAATACCATAAAAGTTGTTTTAACAGGGTTGGTTTTCAGTAAGTTATTTTTATACCATAATACAAGATTCCCGACATCCGTCTTTATTTTTCTAGTAGATTGTTAAGATCTTCACTAGAAAATATCGTGGTATTGTCAGCATAAAGGATGCAGTCAGAAGAGTTAAGTGATGATGGTAAGTCATTAATGTAGATAAGAAAGAAGAGAGGTTCCAGAATTGAGCCTTGTGAACTCCCTCGTTATTTGTTATTGGATAGTGTAAAACACCGCCATAGTTGACAACCTGGGTTCTGTTAGCGAGATATCTTTGTAAAAAGGCTAAAGTAGGCCCACAAATGCCCAAGGATTCAGTTTAGCATACAAAATAGAGTGGTAATACTGACGAAAGCTTAAGATATGTCAATAAATACCGCCCCTGCCCATAGCCCATTATCGATGAACTGTTTTATGCTATCTGTTAGTGCTAATCCGGTAGATAACTTAGCACGAAAACCAAACTGCTTATGTTACAAAAGGTTAAATATTGTTAGGTAGTCCATTAGGCGATTCACAATGAGCTTCTAAATTACCTTACTAAAGAATGGGGCTTCGGTCTCCCTTTTTCAATACAGGTGTTACTTTTACTTGTTTGAGGATTCTAGGAAACATTCCTGAACGAAATGCGGTGTTAATGAGCTCTGAAAGCACAGAAGATAAGTCATGAGAAACAAGTGTGATTTTAGCTGGATAAATGAATCGAGGCCACAGCCTGTCGTCTTCAAACTTGTAGTGCGAACTTCAGCAGGTGACGTGGGTTTTAAGAAAAAAGAGTGAGGCAAGCGACACAACGAAGGCAAGTTAGTGACAGTCGATGCTGAGTTCTTGAAAAATCATTCATTAAATTAATTGGCGAGAGCGATAGGGCAAGTTAGAACGCTGGTGCCATACGAAAATTCTGTCTCAAGTGCATCTGACTGACCAAGATGTAAGAATTCCTTAATTACGTTCTAGGTTTTCCTACTGCCATTCCCATTTTCGAGCACTTTATACTGATAGTAGGTTCGTTTGGCTTTTTTTAGTAGGAGAGTAGGAATTTATGAATACAGTTTAAAGCGGGCCCTGAGAGACAGGTTGAATGGCTGAAATTCTACCTTTTTGTAAAGGTTATCTTTTTTATTTATGCTGCGCAGCAGTCCTCTGGTAATCCACGGGTTTCTATGGGTTGAGTACCGACGCCATGTTATGGATACAGATGTACACGAGTTTATAATACCTGTTAATTTCTCAGTCAAGGTATTCGACGCTTTGTTAACACAAGGTTCTTGCGACAGTTTCCCCCAGTCAGAGCGGGATACCAAGTCAACGAATTTCGCCGAATCAAAACAACACCTATTGACCATTTTATTTTTACAGTTAGTTTGTGTTTTTAATAAAAGAAAATTGGGATAATTGTCTGTGAGATTAAAATTGACCACACCGGACTTTTGAACTGATATACCGTTACTGCATATATGGTCCGTAAGCGTGTTCAGACTAGAAGGAGCTCATCGTGTCGGAGAATCCAGCAGAGATTCCAAACCATGACCCATGAAACAGTTAGAGTATTGAACACAAGTGTCCTTAATACTTGTAATGTAAATGGCATTGTTGCCTAAAATTATCACAGTATAACTTTCGCAAATCAACGAGCTTAGTATATTATCAAGCTCAACGTAAAAGTCACCGTAAGACGATCATGGGGACCGATAAATTGATCCAATGATAGATCTTTTGTTAGACGGAAAGAAATCACGGTCAAATTCGAGCCAGTCTAATTCACATTTCGACACAGAAAATGCGATATGAGTACGTCTATGTGATAACACGTTGGAACTGAATATGGCTGATCCACCATGACAGTCACCCAGGCGATGAAAAAATTTAGCACGATAGCCCGGAATAGAACACATGTTATCATCAGCTGCAGATAGCCAGTTACAAGCCAGGTAGCCAAATACAAGAGGTGCTTGTATTTGCATGTAGCAATGCAGATAGCCAGTTAGCCAAATACAAGAGTTGCTTTACACGAAGTAATTTGTTTACTTCTTTACCACCAGGTGGACACATTAGCTGCCCTGCGTGTTCCTACAACTGCGGCGCCCATGGTGACGCAGCCTAAGGAAAAACCTTTACCACTGCCTTGGAATACCTCTACGGCTACGCCGCCGGAACAGAGACATCTTGTTCCGTCAGCTCACCTCCAGGGAGATGAATGCGTCGGGCCTCTTTGCCGTTCGGTGGCCAGTGCGTTGAGGTCTCAACTCTCCTCCAATGTTGACCCGTGCTTTGACTTCTACCAGTACGTCTGCGGGAAATTCCGAGGCTGGAGCACCAGGGTAGATGTACGTCACAATATCAATATAGTCAGTTCTAGGCTAGAACTGCTTTAACGATTTTCCATTATTAAAAAGTAGAGGTGTGCGCCGTCGCCGCCGCATGTTTTTGGTCACGCCGCTCGCGCCGCCGCCGATAGCCCAAGAGAGATCAAGCCACCGCCGCCTCCGCCGCGCAATAATTGCGGCGCGCCGCCGTTAGTCTTTTATTTGAATTCGAATGGCGAATTCAGAACTAAAATACAGGACTTCGCCAGAGGAACTCTTATCGATATGCCCATGTAATGAACTGTCCATTTCAGCGGCCCCTGAATAGCGGGAGCTCGGCGAGAAGCGCGCCCCCCGTCTCCCGTTCTTGTTCTACAGCGCCATCATGACATCACGAAGCTTTCAACCACTCTCGACACAAACGATAGGGCCGGAATGCGCTTCAATGCAACGAATGCAGCCCTCAGAGATCCGAGTTTCGGTGCGCATGTATTTTGATCGTGTTAGCCATCGATTTAATGCGGCCGCTCGTCTAACCCAGCTGTAAGGTTGGTACGCATTCCCTGCATCGTTCTCAAACGCCTGGGACACATTCATATGTAAATTCAGACTTCAAAAGTTCCTGTTTCTGTGCATTTCGTCCACTCTTTCCTTACGCTAGGAATGTGCTTGCGGGTTCGGTGCGGCGACGTGGTCAAGAGCGAGGTGACATCACGGGTCACCGCTTTTTCGAAACACTGAATGCACTCTGCCGAAATGGGTGGTGGACATCTCGTTTGGATGAACGCATCGAGAAGTTGTCGTATCTCTTTCTTCTCCAGAAATATCACGATTATTGCCTGACATTAACGCTGCCGCGTCGTCCAGCCTTAAAGAGTGACGACCCAAGTCGATGGATAGCATATTCTTGGAGTCTTGGACCTAGTACACTGTGCATAAAGAATAAAATAGATAAGTAATATATATATATATATATATATAATGTATATATATCGGAGCGCGTTAGTACACTTCTTCCTTTCATTCTTACTCGAGTAAATCGATAAATAAATAAACAAGTGAAGAGCATGGCAAACTTCGAATATAGCTGAGCTAGGTGGTAGGTATTCATGTTAAGAAGACATGACGTGGTCATAACTAAACAAACAAGAATCAGACAATTTGTGGAAAAAAAACGTAATTACATATTTGGTTGGTTTCACAACAGTACACTTGAGTTTAGAACGTTATGAAGACGAGAATGATGCACAATAGGCGCGATTGATCCAGGAAATTTGTTCCATTCCTGTGAGATTCGGGGAATCAATGACATGCGTGCGTTGAGCATGACATGATTCCCACCATTAGGGCATGGTCAAAGCGAGTGGAGATGTATGATGGAGGGAGAGTGAGGTTTCATGCAGGGGGGGACTGCAGTGCAATTTGTGAAAATATACATTTACGGCGACAGGCCAATGACGGAAGCTCTAAAGAGACTTTCATTGAGGAGATATTTGCGGTACGACTGTAGTTTCCAAGGAAAAAGCGGACAGAATTAGTTTGGACTTCCTCAAGAGCACAGGTTGGTGCAATAGTGGGCGGGTCCCAAGTGAATGCTGCATATTCGAGTTTACTTCGTATTCAGGTAAGAGGCCAAATGTCGGAAACACTTTTCTTAAAAACCGATAATCACTGGAAATTATTAGTCTATTTTATAAAGCACACCTTTTTAGGCGAATTTGAGCATCATAAAGCAAGTTCTATTTTTTGTAAACTTTTCGTGATTAAAGACGTCATAAAAAGAAACTAATGCTATACGAAGTGAGGCTCGCCAATGGATACTCTCAGTTTGAACAGCGCTCCTGTTGCAAAGGCGGCCAAAGCTGCGAAGGAAACTAGAGTGCTTCAAGTGTCGAGCTGTGACACTTGATAGTTCGTGCTCATCTTCTGTTTGTTCGTTAGCGGCGTCCCTTGAGCTCGAGTGACTTTCGTACGCTCCGTAACATGAGCGCGGACATCACGGTGAAAGCGTGAAACATCCCTCTTCCCCTCAGCACGAGAAAACCGCGCGAGCAGACAGCGGAAGGGCAAGGTTCTCCCTGCGCAAACATAACAAGAAGCGAGCGCGCTCGCCGACGACTTTTAAATCCACCCGTCGCGCTCCTAACGCCATCTCGCTGGTAATGAAGAAACTCTTATAAGCGCCTAGCGTCTCTGAGTCCGTCCAGCGGTAAATAGTGTGTATATAACGCTCGCAGTTAGCTATGTGGAGGATCTGCGTTTCGTGGCGTTGTGGATAACGCCACGGAGCAAGAGGTCCCTGGTTCGATTCCGCGCTTCGGAAGCATTTTTCTGAATTATTTTTTCTTTGGGGCTCTTATATATATATATATACATACTTATACATATACGGTGCATGACGGGCGACGGCGACGGCAAAATTCAGCCGAGACTGTCCATATAATTGCTATCGCAATAAAAGTGGGCCATACGCGAACAGTCCTAATTCAAGTTCCACATTTGCAGACATAAAATAATCTGGCCAGTGCAATGAAGCAAAATAAATGAGATCAGAAGAATAATAAAAACTATAGTGATTAAATACCCGAGGAATTATGCACTAACACTAGGGGCACCTTCGTATAACAGGCAGCAATAATAAATCTTGCGGTACGATTTTGCCAATTGAGGTTCATTGCGCACCCACTTATCTGATAGGGAAGTGTGTGAAGTTTTAATGAAAAATATTTATTAGCAAAAACGTTATGGTTGTCAGCGTACAGAAAAATAGCAATAACGTAAGTTCTGAGAAAACCAAGAAACAAATTTTCAAAAGAGGTGCAGCGCACACATAAGGTGATCAAGAGCCCTAAAATTCATGATATTTGTAGTCAGTTCCATCCTGGACCTTACTTTCGTGGGCCATTGCTGGAACAACGGATTCCCTTTTCTTTTCTAGCTTTCTTTGAAGCATCAGTGCCGTGATAGGACGCTTTCGCGATGCGGTGCCGTTCATTTGTGCGGGAAACTTTTGCAGCGTATATGCCATGGTCGATGCCAACTTGTTTCAAAATATTAAATGGGGTTCTGTTGCCGTGTTTCAAACGTCTAATAGCGTCATACAAAGCAAATTTGTTGATTTAGAGTCTCACATACGTGTCTTTGAGATGTGCGACGTTGCGCATCCACCTAGTGAGAAGCTTATGACTTTTATGATTAAAAATGATGGATATACAATGCTATTACAGCATTATTACATGTTGTTAAAGAGCCAACAAAATACTTCATAGTAAGCTAAGTTTACGATGCGCACAAAACTGGCACTTTCTGTTTCGGCTGCGTAGACGATCGGTGGTCCAACATTTTTGGTTGACGGAAACCTTATGCAGCAAAATGATGGGCGATAAATCGCGCATTTGCCATCACCACAAACGAAAAAATCAGATTTTGAAAAAAAAAAAGTTCACTACTTCCCCTGGGCCTCATACTAGAGTGACCTAGTATAGGGGGAGTGTCCAAAGCGCCGCGCGCATACAAGGGAGGAGCGAGGGACTTTTGCGGTGAACTTGTCATACGCCACTGGTCGTTGTCATACGCCACTGTCACACTGAACGTTGTTCATACGCCACTGGTCCGGCACGGCAGCGCCGCGGCGCTGCCGTGCCGGACCAGTGGCGTATGACAACGTTAATCAGGAAATTTTGTTGGATATATTGAAGGAAGTGGGCATAGGTGACGACTGTGTACAGCTTTTGAGGGAAATATACTGAGAAAATACAGTTTGTATAGAATGGGAAGGAATAAGTAGCAAGGGCAGCGTTGAAATTAGCAAGGGGCTGACACAGGGATGCCCTTTCTCCCCGCTGTTATTCATGCTGTACATGGCGAGGATGGAAAAAGCGCTAGAAGGTAGCAACATTGGATTTAATTTGTCACACAAACAGGTCGGAGTGATGGTTGAGCAGAAGCTTCCAGGTCTATTTTATGCTGATGATATTGTCTTATTTGCGGACAGTCAAGATGATATTCAGCGACTGGCAGGTATATGCGGAAGGGAGTGTGAGGCTCTAGGACTAGGATTTAGTGCAACAAAATGTGAATTGATGGTATTCAATGATCACGGAGACCATACGGTCTTAATAAAGGGCCAAATAATACCGAGGGTAAGCGAGTACAAGTACCTCGGAGTATGGGTAAATGAGGGGGATAGATATATGGGGGTACAAGAGAACGCATCGGTAGCAAAGGGAAAGAGGAATGCTGCAATTATGAAGCACAGAGCTTTATGGGGATACAATAGATACGAGGTGCTTCGAGGGCTGTGGAAGGGTGTGATGGTTCCGGGGCTTACATTTGGGAACTCAGTGGTGTGCATGAAGTCAGAGGTGCAATCAGGAATGGATGTAAATCAAAGGACGGTGGGCCGCCTCGCGTTGGGCGCTCACGGGAAGACGACAAATGAGGCGGTAAAGGGTGATATGGGATGGACAGGCTTTGAAGTGAGGGAAGCGCAGAGCAAAATGAGATTCGAAGAGAGGCTGAGGAAAATGAAGAAGAGTAGATGGGCAGAGAAGGTTTTCAGGTATTTGTATAGAAAAAGTGTTGACACGCAGTGGAGAAAAAGAACTAGGCGGCTCACCAGTAAATATACGGCTGGCAGTGCGGGCGATATGGCAACAAGGAGCATTAAGCGGAAGGTCAGAGAGGCGGAGAGGACTTATTGGATGACAGCGATGGAAAAGAAGCCGGCTCTGAGTAACTACCGAAAAGGAAAAAAACGAAATAAGGAGGGAAAGGTTTTATGATAATTCAAGGGGAAGCGCTTTACTGTTTGAAGCAAGGTCGGGTTGCCTTAGAACGCGTAGTTATAAAGCGAGATTCAGTAACGAAGAAGAACAATGTACATGCTGCGGGGGAACTAAGGAAACGATGGAACATATACTGATTGAATGTGGTGATATTCACCCAGATATACGTGTGGCACGAGTCTACATGAAGCCTTGGGTTTTAGGGACAACAATGGAAAGCTGAACACGCCCGCGATAGAAATAAGTAAGAGACGGTTAGAGTATTGGTGGCAGAAATGTAGAGATAAAGTACAAAAATAAATAATTGGGGGGAAAAAAAGGTCATTCTGCCTTAAGAGGCAGATAGATGGACCGTGAATTTATATTTTTTTGGTATAAAATAGATTTAATCAATGTAGATAAGGCATTAGGACAACATGAAACAAGGAAGTTTTTTTTTTCTTTTTTTTTCTCCTTCGAGCCTGGTGGCAGACATGTCACCGCCCCGTTATAAAGGGGACGCTCATAGCATCCATCCATCCATCCAGTGGGCTTTCTCCGCGGCGGAAGCCGCGTCAAAGCGGTGAGCGTCTGCTACGCGCGTGATATTTTGGCCGCTATTAGATAGAATTGCGCAAATTTGGGCAATATTCAATACTGCGTCACTGCAACATAATACTGCAGCGACTCATTGCGCAAATTTGGGCAATATTTAATACTGCGTCACTGCAACATAATACCGCAGCGACTCATCACACAGAGAGCGCGTTTGTTTGATTGTGCGTTATGAAACGGTGATTTTGTACATATCTTTTCAGCTGGTTTGTCACCGCATTGGTCCACACTTCGGCGGCTGTTTGAGGAACATATCCTGTGCGCACTTCATCGTGATAAAAGGCGCTTAACTTACTTTCGTGTGGAATTATGAACGTAAACTTGCTGCCGGAGAGAATAGACTGGAGATAACCAGGACAACGGGGGGGGGGGGGGGGTGGGGGGGTAGCACATAGCACGTAGTAACTAGCTCATGCATGCTAACGCGTTTGCACCTTTCATATCCGATCTTTTATTTCATGCATTCGATTTGTTTTACAAGGCTGCCTCCGGCGCTCTGCTGTTTCAAGCCATTTCGTGCGAAGCCGAATGTGTCAGTCGGCGTGGCCGCGGTACCAAAAGTAAAAATTACTCGCGTGTTTCGCGTCTCGTTGACTTGGTCTACACGATAATTGGCACGGAGGGGCACGAATGTACGTATGCCCAACACGACCGATAGATCATGGCATTACTAACCTGACATGCTTGCCATTTGCGTAACGTCTAACAATATTAATATGGTGTGTGGCGCACAAAGCCGCGTTCTGTAGCCAGAAATAATTCTGACGATGTGTGGTTTGACGATTTGTTTCCGTCACGTTCTAAAAAAAACGTGGTGGTCACCAATACCGATCTGAACATGTTAGACTTACCCATAGATTTTGAAGAAATGACCGCATAGGTAAAATCTATGCGAAAAATTCGGCAGATCCCACCTACCTTGGGAATTGATGTTATGCGAAGCATGCACGGGGTGATGACTGTGGCGTAATTTTTCACATTGAGCAAAACGTTACGGAATGACGCTATAGAGAAATGTGGAAGTGGTATACGCACACTCATAAGTTGAAGAGTTGCATATGTATTATATAACCAGTTGTTTACAGTTGCGTAACGATGCGAACAGAAACATGGGTGTTACCAACACCACACGCGGTAAGCTGATATGTAGTGCTTATATTATTCAATACTGGATAGCGCGAATCCGAACAAGACAAAGAAGGAACACCGATGCGCAAGACAGGCGTTGCTCGCAACTAAGCTTCGTTCAAGAAAGTTTCCCTAGATATGTACATTGCCGAGTGGCAGGCGCAGGCGCACTGCACATACGTTACAGTCACAGTGCAGTTGTTACGGTTATGCTTATACTTGTCCGTTATGACGGAGAACGCACGCACGCACGCACAAACCCGTGTGCATGTGTGGAAGGGGTTCATGACAGCTCTTGAACAAGGTCATCATCACCGTGATTAGTGAGCCCCAGCAGCTGGACCAGATTTGTTATTAGGATCCGTTAATGATCGCGGCTACGAGGGGTCTGAGTGCAGTGAAGTGCGAGGTATAGTACAGCTGGCGGAAATCCTTGATGCCTCTTACGGTGAAATGATCTATTATGCCTCCTGTCCTGGACGTGGCAGCGAGGTCTTTTGATTCCCTGTCCACATCCAAGCTGTCTTTGACGTAGTATAAGGAGCAGGCGTTGTTGGGTCTTGATAAATCAATGTTGAAGTCACAGGTAATGATGAGAGGCCTGGTACTCTCGGCAGATTTAATTTAGGAAGTTTTTGATCCCGGTTTTTGCCTAATCCGCGTGGTCAACGATTCGGACCACGTGGACGAGTGGATGGTAGTTCAGCGTCTTCCAGGGCTGTTCTGTCTTCAGCTTCCTCCCTTTCCTTGCGTTCGCCGCGGTGGTGTAGCAGTTACGGCGCTCGGCTGCTGACCCGAAGGTCGCGGGTTCAATCCCGGCCGCGGTGGTCGAATTTCGATGGAGGCAAAATGCTAGATGCCCGTGTACTGTGTGATCTCGGTACACGTTAAAAATACCTGAAGGTCAAAATTTCCGGAGCCCTTCTCTACGGCGTGTCTCATAATGATATCCTGGTTTTGGGCCATAAAACCCCAACAATTATTATTATGATCATTTTCCTTGCGCGTCAGTGTGTGTGTTTTCGCGGTTACGGTGTTGGTTGAGACTCTGTATCGCCTGTGGCACATACCCACAAAACATGAACTCTGGTATGCGGGTATGTGCCACACGTGACTGAGAGAAAGGGTTTCATGACGTACGAGACAGGTATTTTGCGTTATTCATTTCATGACCAGTGGATCGTGTTCGTCATATACTGATCCCCTGCTATGCCAATTTTCGTATATTACAAGTTATGGAGACGACCTGGAGAGCGCGCGGACGTAGGCGGCTAGATAGATAGATAGATACGTAGATAGAAACGGCCAAAGTGCCTGAGGTTCGCTAAGAAATGCTTCGCGTTTAAAAATTACATGATGAAAAAAACTGGTCCCTTATGCGTTCGCCTGAGACGACTCGAAAACCAAAGCCATCTTCTTTTTCCTCAGTCGATGCATCGATGTTCCCTCGCCCCTCTCCGAAAGCTTTCTGCACATAACGTGGTTTCGGACTGCCGACATGATCGAAGGCACTCCGAAACCTGCTTTTACATTGCCTCCGTGATCGGCCACCGATCACTGAGGCAATGCAAAGCGACCATGTCATGTGATCGCGTCATCATATGATGTCACGTTGAATGACGTCATAGTGATGTCGCAAGTTCTATCGACGTCATTGCGTGATAATTTTGTGCATCACTCGTGTTGGCTACGCGGGACACCGACTGGTCAATTTTCGTGTTTGATGAGGCATGTAAGGCTTTAGCCTTAAAAAAAAGACAAACCAAAGAAAATGAAACGATAACGGTGCCACATCGTGTATGCCTCACTTCATGTTACGAGCGATCGCCCGAAAACGAACGCGATTCTCAGTTCAGAGCAGCTTATTGCACGCGTCTGTGGTACAAAACAGCCTTGCTTTACCCGTCTTGTCATCTCATTATATTTATTCAAGAGATGACCAGACTCGCTATTTAAGTACTCCGGAGCTTCAGCACGAAATTGTGGTGGACTCTGTATTGAGGTCATCAGGAAAAAGCGGGAAATTGCGGTCGGGTGCGCTGTTGGCGCGCACTCAATTGCCGCGGAAACAATTGTAATTTATGCAACTACTCGTCCACATCTTTTTTTGTAAAATCTCTGAACCGGGCGAGAACCTCCGAGAACCGTGAAAACATCTGAAGTTCAGAATGAGTTGCTTGAAACTGTTTTCATTTCGTAGGGTGAAGACTTGAAGCAATGCACACATCTCGCGCGAATGTTTCATAGTGACGGTCAGCGATCCAATGCAACATGCAATAATATATATATATATATATATATATATATATATATATATATATATATATATATATATATATATATATATATATATATATATATATATGTATATGTATATATATATATATATATATATATATATATATATATATATATATATATTATTGCATGTTGCATTGGATCGCTGACCGTCACTATGAAACATTCGCGCGAGATGTGTGCATTGCCGGGCGAGAACCTCCGAGAACCGTGAAAACATCTGAAGTTCAGAATGAGTTGCTTGAAACTGTTTTCATTTCGTAGGGTGAAGACTTGAAGCAATGCACACATCTCGCGCGAATGTTTCATAGTGACGGTCAGCGATCCAATGCAACATGCAATAATATATATATATATATATATATATATATATATATATATATATATATATATATATATATATATATATATATATATATGATACATGAATATTTGTAAAGTATTGGCTGTATTACGCCTTTTATGCAAAAGCTTGTGCAATAAGGTTAGTTTATCTGGCATTGTTTGCTTTCAAATGTCTGCGCACGGTGAGCCTTGTTGTACGCTACCTCAGAAGCAAAAATAACGCAACAGCATTGCGGTCGTATGGCCGTCTCTACTCTTTTTTTTTTCTTTTTTTTTTGTTTCCCTTGCGTCTTCCCGGTGTGCTCCGTCCATAATAAAGTGCTAGTGGAGGCTAATGAATTGTCGAATAAAGCGGTGTGCTTATAGCTAGCAAACCAGTGGCGACCGTGAGTAAAAATCTCGTAGTGTGGAGCAATCACATCACAGCGCGTAAGTATTTCAGCTGACTGCACGTACAATTAACTTTTTTTATTGCTCTTAATTCGTGCATGCGTGATGCTTTTGCCCGATTACTCGTGCGAATAAGTTTTTTTTTTGCTTGTGTGTGTCCGTTTAGCGTGTTTTTAAGCACGCACCAACGTTCTCGAACTCTGTGACCTGAACTAGGTCACGCTGATGCCACTTGACAAATGATTTTTTGCATTCTGTTGTTGCCCCAGCACTAACGCAACGTTAAAGATGGATAAGCTCCATTCCGCACCGCATTATAAAAGTTAAGTAGACTTCAAGAGCCCTGTGTGGAAACGCGGCGCAAAAAACTACAGCGCGAAGCAGACGCCCCTCGCTTTCCGCGCGCTTCCCGAGCCCGGAAAGCCCACGGGTCCGGCGCAGCAGCGGCGCGGCGCGGGAGTTCACCGCAAAAAGCCCACGCGGGAGCAGGCGCTTTGGACACTCTCCCTATTATAAGTCACTGTACTCAAACCTTACAGTTTTGTAAAGGGGGAGTTTTAAGGGGACAGCGGCAGAAGAAAAGTTGCTTCAGCGATATCCAAACATACAGTTATGATTACTAATTATTTTGTTAATGTGAATAGACGAAGTAAGAGTGTTAGTTATGTGAACACCTAGGCAGCGAAAGGAGGTTACAGGTTCAAGAGCAGAGTTGTCAAGCAAATAGCGGAGCAAGAAGATGTACGGGAAACGCGTGATAATTTACATTTTCTAGTGTTGAGTTCCATCAGCGAGTAAGATACTCGAGCTGCGGTCATTCTTAATAATTGTTACGCCATTTGGGTTAGTTTTCTCGATATTATACACAATTGTCGTCAAATAAATGAATGCCAAATATGACGCATTCAGGCAAGTCATTAATATATATGAGGAAATGGAGGGCTCAAAGTACAAAAAATTGGGCTACGCCGGAATGGGCGCGTCTCAATTGGGAAATAAAGGTGTTAGCAGACACATATTGCGAGTGACAGTTCGGAAAATGTTCAATCCAAGTAAGCTGGTTATCGATGTTTAATTTGCTTAATTTCATGCGGCAAACTTTTCCAAAAGCTATTGCAAAATAGAAAAATAATACAAGCAGCAGTCGAACGGCAATCAAGAATGGTGTGTAGTTTATGAGTAAATAAAGCCACCTGTTCTTCACAAGAAAAATATCGACAAGCCGTGTTGAGCATTAAAAAAAAAAGAGTTCGCATCTAGGGACTTTACAGTGTTAGTGTAGAGGACATGGTCCATGAATTTATATGAACTGCTGAGCAGTGGAATTGGTTGGTAGTTGAAGGGAGAGTTTTTACTTCCAGATTTATGCACATTAATCACCTTTCAGAATTTCCAATCAAGTTGTAGGGTGTAATCATCAACGGATTGTTGGAATATATTTGATAGAATAACACTAGTATGTACTTTGGTACGAACGTTTTAAAACTTTAGCACTGAAGATATCAATTTGAAACACTTTCAAAGATTCGATCTTTTTCCAACACCAAGGGGTTCAGTTATATTTGCATCCATAGTTGAAGAATAAAACACAGCAACTCGGGAAGTGTCGTACACGATGATGTTATAAAGTTTCGACACAATAATTCGTTTAAAACTGTAGGACAGTCGGCGACCGGAATCGTTTCCCAACAAGGATCCAGTAATACGATTTTGCTATCTCGATCGGGGTTGATAGTCCGCGAGAACTTTCTCGGGTCATTACTGAGAATAGTACGCAGGGTGACTTCGGGTTGTGTCTAGCGCAGGAACGTAAGCATTGATCGGCTTCTTGTATGCGTCACACCGCTTTTCGGTGGGGACGCATAAAAATGTCCATTGAAGGTTCTTGAAGTGCTAAATGTTGGGAGCATGCAAATGTCCAAACATGGCTGACGTTCCGGCGTAGATGGGGCGTTGAACTGATGAGAAATTGTTGAATAGGGAATATCGCTGACAGCAGCAATGATGTCTGTTCAACTTGTTCGAATCACTGAGAAGATATAAAGGAACAATATCTGGCACAGTGCCTATAAGGCGCATAGCCATAGATGGTGGATACTTCATTGTATAGAAGGGATGGAATATTTCATGTCATTGATATGAGAAACACTCTTGCGAGGCGGCAGCACGTAAAGAATGAGAGTGAAGTTCAGTGACTGGCTCATAAATTTTTCGAGTGCTCGTTCAACGAATTCTTATCGTGACAAGAAGAAGGCGATATTATTTCTTGGCACGCATTTCCTTATAGCAAGGCCATTACTACAAAAGAGTAAATGATGTGGGTGAAATAGGAAAGCCCTGACAAAGAGTAAGAACGCCCCTTTCCAACAATGCATAAGAATTGCGCGAGTTACAGAATAGGGTACTTCACACGTATTACGAGAGACAATTTGACGCATCGTATTCTGGTATTGAGGAACTATCAATGAGCTGAGGCATATAGACTGAATTCACCTGTTTCAGTTTTACACTTACTACTCGGTATAACTCACATGACAGGTCAAGAGCTACGTAAAACGCCAGTGAATCAAACAATCGATGTACTATTGAACGATGCCATAAACAGAACTAGGCAGTATGTTATAAGACACTCTTGAGCGAGTGCTACAATTAAACTTTCTGTGGTGTTCATGATTACATATGAAGCAGCGCACGACGACAGGCACAAAAGGAACGATAAGGACATGAACTATCACCAACTCATGTGAACTAGCCCAACTTTCGACATTACTGAACTTTCTGTGGTGTTACGTTGCCGTTAACATAAGTAACAAGAAGAAGCCGTCCTAGATGGATGGTAATTGTACACCGTAATATCACGTTTTCGCGGCACTTTAAACCACGGTAACGCTAACCTAAGTTCATACACCGAAGCCCTCATTGAAAGTCATTGTGCTCGTCAGAAATGATTATGGCCATACAGCATTGGCATCTGTGACTGTCGCAGGTTTTCAAAATATTGTTTAGAGATCAAATGAACCAGCTACTTATGGTGCATTCAGACAAACCGAATCCGAATCTCTCTGTCTATTTGCTTCACTGTCTTTCTTTCTCTCACTCTCATTGTTGTATACCTAGTTGCCTTCTGTCTTTTCACCTCCTTCATCCCTTTCGTTGAATATAGTTCTCTTTTAATTTTCAGTATTTCTTCCTATATCAGTACTATTCCTCCCCTCCTCCATTGCCTTACTCCTCCACACTTTCACATCTGCCCTCCTCGCCATCACTTCACTTCCCCAGATCCTTGCTATACTAAGCTATCTTAGAGAAGGCTACGCTATGCCCTGCTTGAGTGCTTGGATAGACGAATGGTTACGACGCTTGTCTTCGGATCGTGGTCACGGTAGTGAGCTCGTGCCAGTTTATGATGATGATGACACGCCAAATCTCGACCACGACAGCTGTGCTATAAAAAGAAAAAAAAAAACTACTGCCGATATAGGTCGGTGTTTGACTGCATCATCCCTTCGGAAGCAGACCTGTACTCACGACAGCACAGAGGTCAGCCTTCAGCAGCTTTGTATGCAGCAGGTTTTTCTTCCAGCAACCTCATTTCCACGGAGCGTCGAGCGCCGATTGGTGTTGGCCTCCATTTTGTTGAATACTCTCAAGCCGGTCTGTTGGCAGCCAGCAAAAAAAGCTGTGGTCGAGAGTAATCCGACTGTGCTGAAGTCCTAGTGTAGTGTGTGCTGTCGTATTCTATGACCCCGTTCGTCCTGTGGATGTGTCTGCAGGCGCCTCGTCCGCGGAATAGTCATCGCGTCCACCACAAATGCGGATTCAGTCCACCGTTTGAATGCACCAGTAAAGGTGAGCTTCAGCAATCCCGACAAGCAAGATCGAAGCTACACAAGGAGAAATGACACAGGGGGAAGAAGCTACGTAACGTGAACATCATGAACTGCGACCCCGCTCTTTTACCGGTGCGCGCTAGTGTTGCTACTGCGTAATTCAAGCACACTACAGGTGAACGCTCGAAGCGAGGAGCGCATCTCATCCTAACGGCGGCGCTCTTGTTTTGCACCAGCCATTAGCCAACAGATGCAATCTGTTGTATGAAGGCCCTCCGAAGAGAGCCTATTGTCCTCTGTATGGAATGAGGGCAGTTATGAAAGTGGCAATTTCGTGTCCACTCGCAAGCTGTCCGTGCCGCTCAGCACTGGTAGGCGTTGCATAGCTGTCTACAGTAGCCTCCGCTGTCCGCTGTAGGTGTTTTTTCACTAAGCACGACGGGTGTTTTTGTGACTACTCTAAAGATATCCGAGTGCAAACAATTTGCCTTCTTTACAATATATGGGTAAGTAGATCCGTGCTCTGAGCCCTGTGATCTCACGCGACCGGTTATATGCGCTATCATCTGGGCACCCCGTTCCTGACGCTACCTGCCTGACGTGGTTGTGTGAACTCTAGCTCCTGAAACTATTTTGCGTAACTGATGAAACCCCAGCGCACAACCATTTCCTTTATTCCTTGTTCCATTGTTTCACGGCGGCACGCACGTGTTTCTCTGTAAATAAATTGTTATTAAGAGGGGGGGGGTATGTTGACAGTTCTAAGAAATAAAATCTTAGCATCAAACTAACCAACCTGGATATTTTTCAGCCGTGATGAAACTGCATTTGGCTTTCGCGAGTGCAAATGGCATGCTTGTGATTTCGATGCAACTGCAAGTTTGTTGAAGCAACTCGTTTGATTGATATATGAAGCTTGCTCGCGAAGCAGTGTTTAAAGAGCCCCTCACCAGGTTTGACAATTTTGAGCTGACGAGCGCAATGCATGCACTAGGCGTTCACGATTACGTCTGCCAAAATTTGCAACGCTACGCGCCGCGTAAGTGGGTCAAATTTCAAGCTGAACGCTGCTTGCCCTTCTTCTCGCGTCCACGCGCCCAGAGAATGAGGGGATTACGTACATGAGAGAATGGCCCAGCGTAGATAGTAGTGCTGTGACGTCGCTCCTCTACGTAGACGATTGTGCTCTGACGTCGCCAACAGTAGCACGTGACACTGCCATAATTATTTGACACGACGCGTAGTTTTTGTAATTTGTTGCTTGAACGGATTAATAAAACTTGAGAGCAATAATAAAACACACAAACGGAATGTGTGCGTTTTCTTTTTTTAATTTTTACTGCGAATCGCAGCGAGATTCGAGACTAATCTACCTCCGTTTCGCACGCGTTCGTGTTCTCGCGCTTTGCGCATCGTGCAGACGCCACCCTTTACAACGAAACTAATTTTCTACCGCGTTCCAGCCCTCATTAGGCTCATTTATCCTCCCGCGTCTAACTAGATGTTCATGCGGCACACCGCTAGTCTCGCGTCCGTACAAATGTTGCAGCTTTCGTGTTCAGTAATAGGTTGAAAGCCAAGTGATCGGCGAGGGCGCATTCGGCATAACTTGCAGAGATGAAGCGCAAAGAACGCCACCACAACACCGCTCGCGTCTCGGGGGCTCGGGCTGGTTCGGGCGCGTCATGCGCTCGTGACATTCTGTGCGCATGACGTGATCATGCGTATGTGTTATGTGATCCTTCCGCTCGCGTGGCGAAGAGGGCAGGGAAGGGATTTGGCTTGCGAAGGCTACGCGGGGCGAGCGGCAAGGGTTTGCAGCTCGCCTCCTCGCATCATGGTTTCGCGCCGCTACAAATTATTGTTTTTCTCAGCTTCTAACCGACCGATTAGAAAAATTCTTGTGGCATAATGCTCTTTATTGGGCTCGCAACAACTTGCAATGTCTAACTAAAATTCGTTAGGTCACCTGGTGAGGGGCCCTTTAAAATACGCGTGAGAAGAGAAATTATGTACTGATGGCATGTCGTTCTGCCTTCCTTACAGGCTGAAATTTCCGGACTGCACGGGGAATTCGTAGCCCTTAAAGCAGTGAACGCACCATCATCTAACCAAAACGCGATTCAAAAAGCAGCTGCAATGTACCAAGCCTGCATGTCTTTCTCCTCGTCGTACGAACCAGAGGTAACAGAGAACCGTTTGAGAAGTCCACATTGCAGAATGTTGTAGATACTACCGATTTCTCAACTCTGTGTTGTGTTCAACACTGTTTATTCGAAGCCGCCATGTGAAGTGGAAATTATGCTGATGTTTACTGGCACGTGACGTTGCTGATACAAAACAGTGCATGCTTGTAATTTTTAACACCAAGTAAATCGTGCAAGGGGAACGTGTAGTGAGGCGCAATTGATTAAGTAGGCTGACGTAGTATTTTGCATTTGCCTTGTAAGGTGCCATCTGATGTTCTTGTTCTTAACGTGAACCAAAGAAGAAAGGCACTGTTTCGCCGCAAGTGCAGAGCAATGAATGAGACAACAAAAATTGGATTGTCATATGAAGAACGGCAAGCAGCTAGAGGCTTGCAGCACACTGCTCAATCACAAATAACGCACGAAAAACACATAGAATATGAGTGAGAATAAACAACTCTCGCAGCTTGACACTTGCAGCACCCTGCTCGAACACGAAGAAGGACGCACGAAAAGAACGCACAGGTATGCACAGGAAAAGCGGGCACTAATACATATCTCCGGTGCTTTGTGTTTGAGCAGGGCGCTGCAAGTGTGGACTATGCACAACCGACCAGCCCATATATTGGCTCTTCTAGCTGGCAGCTCTCTTCTTTCGCAAATGCGGCCGCTGCAGCGAGAAAGGTTACTTCGCTCTGCCTATAGCTTCAACGGGGACAGCGAGGTGAAAGCACAAGACGATCAAACTTTCTGCGTCACAAGATAAGCGCGCGAGCACGGCCGACCAAGCCTTGTAGGGCAAGGTATAGCTCGGAAGCCCGGCGCTCATCCCAACTGCTGCAAAACACGCGCGCGGCCACCACCTTTAAGGCGCGCCCTTCGCGCCATCTCGGTGGTGAAAGTGAACATGCTGAACACCTCCGAGCTCTGCTTAACACGAGTCGTAGATGGTGTTTATAGAGTGGTTTCCATCGATTTATAGTAGCTTGCCGTTAGTAAACAGAAGGACGTAAGTTGCGTGGCCGAGCTCTCTTGTTTTTATTCTTTTTTTCTTCTGCATTTTCGCAAATGTTTCCACTGAATATTTTACTGTATATATCTATATATATATATATATATATATATATATATATATATATATATATATATATATATATATATATACGTGTGTGTAGGACATAACGCTGATAGCGGCGACGAAAACCCACCGCTACTCTCTATTCAATTGAATAAAACATGGACGGAGCGACAGCGCCAAAGTAGCGAATCGTTACAACTGCACACGCTTCATGGGGGCATAGTTCCGGTTTTTTGAGAAAAAAAAACTGTTTGCTTTCATGTAATGGCCTGTATGTTTAATTTACCACATTAACAGTCATTTCATTACATTCGGGGGAAAGGCTTCGATGCTTATAAAACGCGAAATAAAACGGGAAAACGGAGGCAATGCAAAACAAGATGAGGTGCGTCCAATTTCGGACGCACCGCAAAATCACGCCACGTATAGAAAGCTTTCGAAGGGTGGAGGGCTGGATAAGTACATGGACTCAGAAGAAAAAATAACGATTCGTGAAAAGTCTTTGACAAAGCGTCTGTAATATGAGCACAACCTGAGAAATTGGCGCACGGCCTTCTTGTCGGTGGGCGGCGGGAAAGCGGCGATGGCAGCTGTTTTCTGCGGGTCTGGGCGCACTCCAGTCTTGCTGATCACGTGACCCAAAAACAAGAGCTCCTCGTACGCGAAGCGGCACTTTTCTGGCTTCAGGGTGATCCCGGAATTCTAGATTGCTTGAAGTACGGATTCAAGGCGCTGGAGGCGTTCGTCGAGGTTCGTGGAAAACACAACGACGTGGTCCTAGTAAACAAGGCAAGTTCGCCACTTCAAGGCAGCTAATACTGTATCCATGACTCGCTGGAAAGTCGCAGGTGCCGAGCAAAGACCGAAAGGCATGACCTTGAACTCGAACAGGCCGTCCGGCGTTATGAAGGCAGTCTTTTCTCGGTCTCTCTCGTCGACTTCGATTTGCCAGTAGCCGGTCTTGAGGTCCATCGAAAAAAGTACTTCGCGTTGTGGAGGTGATATAGGGCGTCGTGTATACGTGGGAGAGGGTACACATCCTTTTTTGTGATTTTGTTCAGGCGACGATAATCGACGCAGAGACGTAGGGTCCCATCCTTCTTCTTCACTAACACCACGGGTGACGCCCACTGACATTTTTCAAGGCTGGATGATGTCGTCGCGTAGCATTTTGACGACTTGTTTCTTTATCGCCTCACGTTCTCGAGTCGAAACTCTGTACAGGCTCTGACGAATTGCCCTGGTACTTTCTTCTGTTATGATGCTATGTCTTGCGACCGGTGTCTGCTGAAGTCTGGACGACGATGAAAAGCAGTCCTTGTAATGCAGGAGCAGGGTCTTGAGCTGGTCTTGCTTGACCATGGGAAGGCTCGGGCTGACGTCAAAATCTTGTTCGGGACCTCGATCTTTCGAAGCAGGTTCTGTAGCATCAAAGAGGGCGAAAGCATTGCCGGCTCCACAAATTCGTCGATGTAGGCGACCGTCGTACCAATGTTGAGGTCCTATATTCGTGGCTGAAGTTTGTCAGCAGAACCTTTGCTTGGCCGTCACGCAGCTCGGCTATGCCTCTTGCGACGCAAATCTGACGATTCAGGAGCAGGTGCTGATCACCCTTGATGACGCCTTCAAGGTTCAAAGGTTTTTCGGTGCCGACGGAAATAATGATGCTGGAGCGCGGCGGAACGGTCACTTGCTCTTCCATTAATTTATTGCATGGTTCCCTGGTGTCGTGTGGGGCGGGAGCGCTTTGTCGGAGGTTAGTGTTATCGACTCAGAACTCAGGTCGATGACGGCGCCATGATCACTTAGGAAGTCCATTCCAAGTATCACGTCCCTGGAGCAGTTTCTTAGGATTACAAAGCTCGCAGGATAAGTCCGGTTATTGATGGTGACGCTCGCCGTGCAGACACCAATCGGAGTTA
The DNA here is from genome assembly GCF_013339695.2 of Rhipicephalus sanguineus. NCBI lineage: Eukaryota > Metazoa > Arthropoda > Arachnida > Ixodida > Ixodidae > Rhipicephalus > Rhipicephalus sanguineus. The sequence goes on from NC_051186.1 coordinate 108,840,221, forward strand.
TCAGGTGGCCTCCAGCTGTCGGAATTTCGGGTCCACTCCAAGAGGTCTTTATTTCTTCAGCTTGGTGGCGAATGGCTCACTGACGACGGAATAGTCGGCCCCATTGTCGACAGAGCAGTGACGTTGTGGCCGTCGATGAGAACGTCGATGTCGCTAGTCCGTCGCCTTGCGTTTCGGTTAGGTCGCGGCGTCGGATCACGGCTACGATGATTTGTTGCAGCGCTTCCATGCTGCGTCGTCACGTCTTCTTCGGTCCGCGAGGTTTCATCGGCAGGGCTTCGTCTGCTTCGCGTCGTGTTCTGCAGGTCTCCTCGCGTTGTCGTCGTTGGCGGCCGCGAGGGATCTTCGGTAGTTCGTCGTACAGCAACCGCACCTCCATCGGTTGCTCCCATTAGTTTTCCGGATACGGGCTAGGCGACTGGCCCCGGTTTGGGCCAGTGTACTGCCGGCTGTGCGGTGACATGTAGCGGCCGGGCGACGGCGAGCGGGAAGGTCGTCGTTCTTGCCACTGTGTTCCGGTGAGGTAGTCGCCGATGTCGCGAGGCCGTTCACCTGGCCGCGGGCGCGGCGCGTTGACGGCGAATCCGCGTAGCCCTATCTGTCGGTGCTGGCAGCGGCGGTACGTGTGGCCGGTCTCCTCGCAATGGTAGTAGAGCGGGCGGTTGTCAGGGGCGCGCCAAACGTCGGTCTTCGTTGGCGCGTAGCGCGGGGCATAGCGCTGGGCGACAGGAGGACGGTAGGGCGTCGGTGGTGGTAGTGGCGGCGGCGTCTGGCGGCCGAACTGCTGGGGGGGCGTTGCGTCGGGCTGCAGCAGCGTAGCTCATGGCTTGCGGCAGAGGCAGTGGCGGTTCAAGGTTGCCCAGCGACTGCTGGATTTCTTATCGAACGACATCTGCGATCGAGGCCACTTGAGGCTGCGCTGAAGGTAAGAGCTTGCGAAGCTCCTCCCGCACGATCGCTCTCATCGTTTCACGCAGGTCGTAGGAGCCGAGGCCATGAACAGCTGGGCTGTCTTGAATTATTCGGCGATTATATTGGCGGTTGCGCATTTCCAGCGTCTTCTCAATCGTGGTCGCCTCTGAGACGAATTCTTGGACCGTCGAGGGTGGGTTCCGCATCAGCCCAGCGAAGAGCTCTTGCTTTACCCCTCGCATGAGGAAGCGGACATTCTTGTCCTCGGGCATGGCAGCGTCAGCGGGGCGAAACAGTTGGATAATTTCCTCTGCGAAGATGTCCACGCTTTCGTTTGGTAGTTGGACCCGTGTCTCCAGCAAGGCTGTGGCCCTTTCCTTTCGGACGACGCTCGCGAACGTCTCCAGGAAAGCGCTGCGAAAGACGTCCCAGTTTCGAAGGGTGCACTCCCGATTCTCGAACCAGGTCTTTGCTGCGTCTTCCAGGTAAAAGTTGACTTGGGGCAGCTTGTCCTCGGTGTACCAGTTGTTGAATGTTGAGACCCTGTCTAACGTCTCAAGCCAGGTTTCGGGGTCGTCGTTTGGCACTCCATAGAAGGTCGGCGGCTCTCAGGGTGGCTGCATCACAATCGCTGCAGGGGACATCGTGGTCGTCATCGTGCCTGTCGTCCTCGTCGCGGTCTTAGACTTGTCGGGTAGGGGTCTGTATTCAGGTGGGAGACCTTATGTTAAAGCAGGTAGCGCAAAGAGACACGGACACAAGCGAAGAATAAGTGCACAGGACAAGCGCCACCTGTGCACTTATTCTTCCTTGCTGCCTGCGGCTGGCCAGCTGGTTGGCGTCGATGTCTTATTGACGGTGTGGGCTCGGCTTACGGCTGGAGGGGGGCGTTCGGTACATGGGCCGGGAAGCACCTCCACCAGATGTCACGTGGTCTTGACGTCGACAAAGGCAGCAGTGAACACGTCCGAGATGAAACTCTTTATTTGGCCAAACTAGTGGCCGAGAAACCGAAAGTCAAACTACAGAAATACACTGATAGCGGCGGGCAGAGCGTCGAACCGTCGATCAACTGACAAACGGTGAAGCGCGTCGGCATTTATACATGTGCCGTCGAATATTCCAGCGTTATCGCTGTTTGTCGCGCAAGCTACAGAATAAGCTCGAGTGTTCGCGTTTTGCGTGCAATTTTAACAAAACGGTCTACAATAATCGTGAAGCTTCTCGAGCAATGAGGCGCGGTTTGCGCTGAGCGTTGCTGACAGTCTTTGTGGGCGAAAATCGAATACAGCAAAATCGATAATAAGAAACGCACGTGGCAGCATTGTAGGAACCCTATGGCTAGAAGGGCCTACGAGGTGAACCTACTCGCTGAAGAAATCCTGTTGGCCTTGTCGGAGGTGTCTTGAGTCACTGACAGTTCGAGCATATCCTCACGTACCGAGTGACGTCGGCGGTAAGGCGCGGCTAGCAGTATTTTTCTTGTCTCTTCGCAAATGTGCGGGAAAAACTGAAGTGGCCAGCCGTCTGGATGTTGCGCATGGCTTGCAGAACTTCTGGTTTTCTGGTTGCAGTGCCGAAGGTCGAAACACAAGGTAGTTGGCTCAGGCTGAAGAGAAGTTCTTATTTACAAGGTTGTCTTTCTGCACAAATATGACGCCAATCCTCGCCTGAATACCTTGGTTAAAACGGTGGTCTTGCCTTCCAAGAGCTTTTTCAGGCGTTTATGTTCCGCATCGCTTCGCTTCAGTTCGGTGAAGTTGACGGCATATGTGGGCTCCAATAAGTTGTCTTCGTCGAGATCATCATACGGCGGTGGATCGCGACACAAGCCGTTGGCGTCAGCATGCTTAAGTGTGAACTTGCAAACTACGGTATTGTCAAATTTTCTAAGGCACAGACTCTACCTTGCGAGGTGCCCGGAAGGGTCCTTCAAGCTTCCTAGCGAACACAAGGCGTGGCGGTCGCAAACGGCCTTGAAAGGCCGTTTGCGACCGCCACGCCTATATTGCGTAAAATATTGGTAAAGTACTCATTTTGAATCGTCGAATATTTAGAATTGGTCTGTGACAAAGACCGGGTAGCGTAAGCGAGGACCCTTTCTCAACATGCCAGCCGTTTTACAAGAGCGGCAAAAAGTTTTACCCAGCTAGCGTTGGTGGTATTCATGTAGCAAACGCGAGAGTTGGGTTAATTGGTTTGGGCTCATTTTGTGCCGATCTACTGGGTCCTCTCAACGAAACGCTTTCTTTTCGTTTCCAGGGGTTATTGTAGTGAAATGTAACGCTATAGTTGGGCATCCTCTCGAGATTGTCTATTGGGTGTGGCTTAACTTGAAGTTAACTAAAAAATAGCAAGCACGTAGGAAAAATTGTTCTGTGAAGGACTGACGTTGCGGCCGCGGGACCGGCCCTCCAACGAAGGCCGGTCCCGCGGCCGAAACTTAAGTCCTTTACAGAACAATTTTATATGCGAAGCATCTTATGGCGAAGTTCAAACCGGTTGTCGTGGTGGTGTGCGGCGTGACCACCCTTACTGTGTATGCGCAAGCCCTCTGCACACACCTCTTCTCCACCCCCGCCTCTCCCCGTACCCCCTCTACACTTCCCCTCCCACGCTCTGCCTCCACCCCCTCTCCCATTTCTCTCTCCCCTCTCCCATTTCCCTCTCCTATTTCCTCCTCTACACTTCCCTGTCCCACTTTCCCCTCTCCACTCCCCCTCTGACAATCGTGCTTTACATGCCGAAACGCTGCTTCGCATCGCCCCATGGTCCCCTTTAGCGGGAGATGGTGTGATGTTTTTACTTACGTGCTTGGTTTTTTAACTTTTGCTTCCGGGTCCTTTGTTATCACTTCATTGTTAATATATATATATGTGCGTACGTGTGTGTTTATGTGTATGTGCGCATGTTATATATAATGGCTCATTTGTTGAGGGAAATGTCTGATGTACTCCCTCATTCCGCCTATCCTGCATCTGGCACAAAGAATTGCTTGGAGCAATACAAACACGGCACACAGGGAAGATACACAGGGAACAAACACTAGGTAATTTTTGTCTGTATGCGCCAACTAGGCCCCCAAAAAGTCCTATTATATCCTGCATCTGTTCTCAATATTGGGCACCGGCGAGCCGCATCTGTGACTTTGAGGGCGGTGCTTGATGAGTGCCGCCAGCACCTGCGAGGCCTCCGAGGTAAGCGGTCGAGTTCAATAGCCACACCGAAACCCATCCCTCAGGTGCACGGGTTGGCACGCACTTAAGGACTTTCGGCGCGCTTCTAGAAGATAACACGCTGAACAAAGACACACGCGCTGTTCCGTTGACATCCAGACTCGGTGACCATACTTCCCTTTCATCCCGAAGAGTGTGGACCTCCCCTTTTAGCGCGGTTATCGCATTCTTGCCTTTGTCACTCGTTAACTTTTTGTCTTTTCTTCCTGAACCACGCGCGTAGACCTGTTTCCTTCACCCTATCTATTTGCTATTTATTTCTCGTTTGTTTGTGTGTTCTGACTCCGCCTCTTGTCAAGTTCTAACAAATTGCGACACTGTGTATGTCACTATGTATGTCCTCCCTCTCTCCTAATTTGCTGTTGTTGTTCTGGCCCTTCCTCTTGTCCCGTTCCAACGAATCGCGACGGCGTTCATCTCTGTCTGTATTGCGAGAACCTGTGCTTAAACCCGAACGCAATGCCATAATGTAATCTTTGATCCAGGCCGCAAGCTCAGAACTGCTACTTCCTCTTATATATATATATATATATATATATATATATATATATATATATATATATATATATATATATATATATATATATATATATATATATATACATTTGGTGTAACGCAACGAAGGCGTTGTGAACAGTGATATAAATATTTATTTGCCAACAGTTTCGGGAGGGGTCATCCCTTCTTCGGGGCATGAGTTTAACTCATGCCTTAAGGAAGGAAGGACCCCTGCCGATACTCTTGGGATATTAATATTTATATCACTGTTGACAACGCCTCCGTTGTGTTATACCGATTACTCGAAAAGAACTGGCCCACTGAACCATTAATGTACACACACACATACACACACAAACCACACACACACACACACACACACACACACACACACACACACACATATATATATATATATATATATATATATATATATATATATATATATATATATATACTCAGAAAACTGACCGGTCGGCGGTCCAACGTTGCGAATCAATGGAACGTTTTTTTTATTGCACGTTCGTCTTCACTTTTTAGTACTTATTATTCACCTGATCCAATGGACATGAATTTATGCACACACACACACACACGCACGCACACACCACACACATCTATATATATATATATATATGTATATATATATGTATATATATATATACACATGAAGAGCTAACAAAGGACCTGGGAAGTAAAAGTTCAAAATAATCAAGCACGTAGGAAAAATTGTTCTGCAAAGGACTGACGTTTCGGCCGGTCCCGCGGCCGAAACGTCAATCCTTTGCAGAAAACTTTTTCCTACGTGCTTGATTCTTTTTAACCACCGTTCCCATGTTACTTCGCTTCCGCATCTTCCTCTGTCTCAGCATATAAATTCCGAAAACCACTCATTTGATTCCATCAAGGTTACACTCCTGCAAAGTGGTTTCTCCAGTACAAGGGAGCGTGAACAGCGCGAATCATATATGATTTATAAATTTAATACATTGAAGGCTGGACTAAATATCAATCCGGGCATACTGTCTTCAATTCGCGCTCTGGAAGATTCAAGTTATTATTGATCTTAACCGAAGATCTCTCTCTCTCTCTCTTTATATGTTTTTGTTTTCTTTTTTAATTATATTTTATTTTATTATTTTTTTTCGGACATGGCTTCAGGAGCACGCTGTCGGACATACAGCATGCTCACACGCATTCCAATCTAAAGGTATTCTCCATTTTCTTCATAAGCATTAACTTGAGCCACAGACCGGAGATCGTGACCACCTGTTTTTTAGTGAATGTGCCTTTGTACACTCTTCCCGGACTTTTACTAAGCTTTTTGAGTTGACTGTTTTTAAGCGCTTATCCCTTCTTGTGAAGCTTCATCCCCTCACAGGCTTCAGGAGCAAACGTGGAGGGGGGAGCCGAAGACGTGAGAGATGACCATGGGCTGGAGGAATGCACATCCATATTGGTTAAGGCTTCAAAGCATTAGAGCTCGACTAGTGACTACAGTAATGTACCTGACCTGGACGATCTGTGTATATCAGCGTAGTTGTTTTTTTTTCTTTTTTTCAGGAAACACGTGTTTTTCTTAGGTCAAAGTATGTGCGCGTGGTGTGTTCGCGACCTTCTTTTTTTTCAGGAAACACGTGTTAATCTTATGTCAGTCAAATTTTGTGCACTTGGTGTGTTCGCGACTCTTTTTCGTCAGGTTTCTTACTTCTCTCTATTTTCCTTTTTTTTCTTTGTATGTACTTTTTTCTTAACCTTTTTCTCTCTCTCTCTCTCGGCTCGGAGAACGATGATATAAAAGCGCATCGAAGCCTGGTAAATTTCATCCTGATGAGGATCGGTCTCCGATCGAAACGTCGACAAACGCTTTGTTCGCCGTTATTCAGGCGCGTTCACACCGAGCGCGGATCCGGAAAGCAGACGCGGATTATCCACAAAGGCAGAAAACCCGCGGCCGCTTGCCCGCATCGCTGCTGGACCGATTTCTCCGCTCGGAAAAGTTGGCTGCTTTTGGCCGCAGCCAATCAGGGCACGAGAAGCGCGCGCGCAGTATTGGGTGAAGCCGCATAATGGCGACATGTCCGCCGTGGATTGGTGGATTGCTCCATCCCCGCGACGGAGCGGGCAGAAGGCAACGCGGTCGGTCTGAACAGCCGCGCGGCCTCGCTGCCTCTCCGCTTTGAAAAGCCGCTTGCCCGCTTGCGTGCTCCACGTTTGGTGAGAAAGTGCCTTAAGTGTACAGCGTACATTGCTTGCTGTAGTGCGAGCTTGTTTCCCGGCCACAAGCTGGCCAAGTAAAGAGTTTCATCATGGACACGCCGAATGCTGCCTTCCTCAACGTCACGACCCCGTGACATCTGGTAGAAGTGCCGCTTCGTCCATGTTCCGGACGTCCCCGTGAAGTAGTAAGCAAAGCCCAATCCACGAAGACGACAAAACAGAAGACAACGCGGAACGTCGAAGTAGGCGCAGGCACAGCGCCTCGATCCGCCAACACTGAACGTCCTACAGCGTTGCTCGAGAGACGTCATCCTTGCTTTGGACTTCTTAGGTCTTCATGGTGCAATCGTCTATCTGTGATGCAAGTCGATAACTCAATCCTCTTAAAATGCACTACCCTCGCACACGCCGCCCAGAAAGCACGCCCTAAAAAGCTGGAAGACCAGGTCACTATTCCTCCTCGCTCCAGCATCATTGCTTCCGTCGGCACTCACAAATCAGGAGACCTGTAAGGCATCGTAGAGAGCGAAAAACACCAGTTGATTTACCGCGAGGTTTCCGTCGCAAGAGGAATAGCCGAATTGCGCGAAGGGAAAGCAACAGTGCTGCTCACAAATTTTAGTAACGAGTACAAGAACGTCAACAAAGGCACGACGATCACCTTTACTGAAGAAATCGAGGAAGCCACCTGTGTTTCTCCCTCACCGATTCGGCCGAATCTACCCTGAAGAACCAAGCTATTCAACCATCATTCGACGTGATTCGAGCCTTCCGACACATAAACAAGAACAGCTCAAATATTGCTCCGGCAATACAAGGTCTGCTTATTGTCTTTGTCAAGAGTTCGGCAGACCCCAGTCGCAAAACATCGCATTATAACAGGGAAAAGTGCAAGGCCACTTCGTCACAGCCCGTACAGAGTTTCGACGCAAGAGCGCGTGGCCATAAAGAGACAAGTCGACGAAATGCTACGCGACTGCATCATGCATCCTTCAAAGAGTCCGTGGGCGTCACCCGTGGTGTTAGTGAAGACGGACGGACTTTGTGAACAAAGTCACAAAAAAGGACGTGTACGCTTTGCCACGAATACACAACGCTCTAGATCGATTCCAAAATGCAAAGTACTTTTCGTCGATGGACTCAAGACCGGTTAATGGCAAATCGAGAGACTGAGAAGAGACTAATTTTATAACACTAGACGGCCTGTTCGAGTTCAAGGTCACGCCTTTCGGTCTTTGCTCGGCACCTGCGACTTGCCAACGTGTTATTGTTACAGTACTGGCACGCTTGCAAGCTGGCAAGACTGGCCTCCTGTACCTGGACGATGTTGCTGTATTTGCCTCAACCGTCGACGAGAACCTCTGGCGCATTGAACCTGTACTTCAAGCAGTCAAGAGTTCCGGACTGACACTGAAGCAAGACAAGCTGCCGCTTTGCACACGAGGAGCTCTTGTTCTTGGGCCACGTGCTTAGCAAGCTATGGAGTTCGCTCCAGCCCACGGAACATACCGGCCATCACTGCCTTCCTGCAACCCACCGGCAAGAAGGCCGTACGCCGATTTTATGGTTCGCGCGCCTATTATAGATGGTTCGCCGAGGGATTTTCACGTATAGCGGATCCGCAAACCCAGCTCAGGAGAATCGACGTGGAATTCTAGTGGGAAAGCGGACATGTCAAGCATTTCAAAACTGTCGCGTGTACTTGCGCGCTTCGACGAATTCGCCGACACGAAAATCCAGACCGAAGTAAGCAGCGAGGGCTTGGAGCCGTCTTAGCGCAGAGGATTGACGGAGTCGAAAGTGTCATCATTTATGCTAGCCGGTCACTATCCAAGGCCGGAGCCAACTATTCTACCACAGAAAAGGACTACCTTGCCATCATCTGGGTACATCCAAGGTTTCACCCGACCGCTACGGCAGGCATTTCAAAGTTGTGAGCGACCATCACTCCTTGTATTGGCTAGCTAACATGAAGGACCCTTCAGGTCGCCTCGTACAGTGGAGTCTGCGACTTCAGGAATTCGATATTACCGTCGTTTACAAGGCCGGACGAAAGCACTCTCTGCGCCGACTGCCTGTCCCGTGTCCCCGTTGACCCACCGCCACAGGACGACGAGGACGATGACGATGTCTTAGGAAGCTTAAGCGCCGATGACTTTGCCTAACAGCGCACCGACCCTGAAGTGAGAGGCCTAGTGGAATACCTATTGGGCAGTACCGCCGTTGTTCCAAAAGTATTCGGGCGTGGTTTGGGATTTTTTCTTAAAAACGACTTTCTCCTAACGTAGAACTTTTCTCCGGCCTGGGGCAACTACCTTATTGTTGTACCATCGGCACTGCCACCCAGTAATTCTGGATGCCCTGCACGACGATCCGACGGCTGGCCACCTCGGTTTTTCCCGCATGCCCGTGAGGGTACTAGAAAGGTAGCACTGGCCGCGCCTTGCCGCCGATGTCGCTCGTTACGTGAAGATATGCCAGGGCTCTAAGCGACACAAGACACCGCCGGCAAGGCCAGCATGACTTCTGCAGCCCATCGAACCACCTCACCGACCATTCCAGCAAATCGGTATGGACTACTGAGGCTGTTGCCGACGTGGACTGTCCGGAACAAGTGGATTGTCGTAGTTACCGACTACCTCACGCACTACGCCGAAACAAGGACACTGCCCAAAGGCAGCGCCGCCGATGTAGCTAAGTTCGACGTTGAAGATATCTTCCTAAGCCATGGCTCCGGAGAGGTTCTTATTACCGACAGATGTATGGCGTTGCCTGCGAAGCTAACTTAGGCCAACATGAGATACAGCCAGACAAGCCATCGCTGGACCACCGTCTACCACCCACATAGCAATGGCCTCCCCGAGTGTCTCAACAAGGCCGTCGCCGACATGCTGGCAACATTCGCCGTTGGCCCCCACCGCCGGCCAACGGCTGCAACAACTTTCGCAGAGGTGCAGTGCGCGCTGTGATCCGTGCTTTTTCGTCGTCTGCTGCCGTCTGCTTCGGCGCTTCTAATCCTCGCCAAACGAACCGTTCATGCGACGAAAGAGCACCGGGCCTGCGCGAAACTCGTTGAAGCAGTTGGACGCCGGTACCGCCTAGCTGCTGCCACACGCCCCGATGGACCACTGGGTACGTCGAAGTCGAACACAAGGCGTGGCATACCATACTTCCGTATGTGACCTTCGCGTACAACATGGCTGTGCAAGAAACGATGTAGATGAGGGCATACACGTTGGTCTACGGAAGGACCTCGGCAACAACAATCGACGTCATGTCACCCAACGTCACCGACGAAGGAAACCTCGACGTGACGGTCTACCTTGAGCCGCTTCGTGGAATATCTGTCAGGTGACCGTGTTTGGGTGTGAACGCCGATATGCCGACGTGGACTCAGTGAAAAACTTCTGCGACGGTACTTCAGAACGTATAGGGTACTTCGGCGTCTCGGCACACTCGACTACGAGGTTGTCCTCGAATGCATTCCGAACTCTCAACGGCGCCGTGGGCGACCTGAAGTCGTACATGTCGTGCGTCTCAAGCCGATTTATGCGCGTCAACGAACCTGAGGACTGAAGTTCTTGCTTTATTTTCGCACTTTGTTGCGTGTTTTTATTGCTTATTGTAGTTTCTTGCTTTGTTATTGTACTTCCATGATCTGTTAAAGAATCGGGACGATTCCTTTTCAGAGGAGGGCAATTCCAGACATGCTCCTTTTTTCTGTGTTTTATGTTGCCGGCCCATCGCAAGGGCAGAAACTGCCTTGTGCAAATCGAGCCAGAATTTCTGGGACGATTCGAGACTATTGTAGGATCATTTGTTAGGCAAGAGTGCGCAAACGTGAACAGCTGAGTTTATTCTCAAAAATACGCGGCCGCCATTCATAATGCTCAAAAGGTCGACGACGTATGTATAAATGCCGACGCTTTGCTAGCCGATATCAGGGTACAGCGTGTATTGCTTGCTGTAGTGTGAGTTTGTGTCCCAGCCACAAGTTCGGCCAAGTAAAGAGTCACCTTGGACACGCCGCCTGCTGCCTTCGCCAACGTCACGACCACCTGACAATATATATCCGCGTAAAACATCTCGATGGTGAATGACTCGTCTTGTCCTTTTGTCTTCAACTCATGCGGTGGTATGGAACCTTGCAATGCCTTGTAATGTAGTCATATATGAGATTGACAATACCCTTTTATATTTCACGACGTTTTGAATCTTTTCTATCACAGACAATAGAGCTGGTGAGATGGATGACTGAGATGAACCTGGATTTCCTGAACACGATAAGGCTTGAGAGTGTCGATCCGGTTGAGGTCATGGTGCGCGGCTCTCTTGACTTTGGAGTGGAGGCCATCATCTCCATTACATTCGATGACTATAAATTTCAACCCTACGGCCACAAGAGATACATAAAGGTGCGGCATTGAATCCTCGCTGTCCATATGATGAGATAACGACGTTGTCTAAAAGTGGGCGTAACGTAACACGCAAGGATGTAGTGTGTTGATGAACATTCATGACGGTTATTAGCTCCTATATTTCAGAACTTTAGATTCGTAGGGTGCATTCATTTTCTTCACAGTGCAATAGTAGTGATGAAGAATTCATGAGAATACTTGAACGTAGTTTCTTCAATGCGGTCATCAAGCGGTTCACGCGCGCTTCTGCGCTGCTGCAATAGAAGTGGCTGACAGCGCGGAAGGTGCTTATGAAATGCTGGCTTTCAGTTCCAGGCCAATACATGCGGAGTGCTTTCACCAATGCTACCTCCACATTTATGATCTACATTCATTTCGCAATGTACTAAATATTGAAGAAAAATTGAACGTCCTCACTGCTTCTGCAATGTAACGGCGATGATGTATGCACAAGACAATTATGGAGCCGTGTGGACCCTATCGGAAGAAAGGTTCAAAATGAATGAACTTGGCATAAAATAATTTCTTCGCACACCCTAGCTCATATTTGCGTATGATAAAGATAAGTACTGTATGTTGATAACACTCAAGGTGGACATGCTGCTACTGCAAATAGAACAGTTTTTATTGGGATTAATTTTTTGGATCGGTTTTATTTCAAGTTTGAAAATAGTCATGCTCACTGACACCTGGCTGAATTCCGACTGCAATGCCATAGCTAATGATAATTATCGCACTTTTTACTTAAATCGCAAGGACAAACGTGGTGGAGGAGTGCTACTAAATATCAAGTGCATTACTTTGAAATACTTCCTCAACTTTGTTTTATAACACGTGATACAGAGTGTCTCACAATTGTATCACAGAACTATATCATAGCTGTAATGTGCCGCCCTCCAGATGGAATCGTCGAGCATTCATAGCACATTTGGAAGGCCCATTGAGCTACGGAAGTGAAAACAATCTAGTACTAATTATAAGTGGTGATTTTAACATAGACATGTTAAATTACTCACATGCTCTACAAAAGGTATGCGCAATGCCATCTTCATACTGCTCAACTATGTGATTAAAGGATGCACTAGAGGGACAAAGATAACAAAAACATTATTGACTGGCTTATAACAAATTTACCAGAGCCCGAAGTATTCAGTGGTGTATTGGCTTTGAGCAATCGTGATCACTTGCCCGTTTTTTGTTGAACAAAATTCACATTCTGGCCGTACTTCTATAACGAGCCAAAAATTGAAGACGTCAATTAAAAGCCTTGCGGACTTTCGCAACAGCCTCGAAAAATAAAATGGGATACAGTAAACTTGGCCACCACATCAGGCAATGCGTATGACGAATTTTTGCGCCTATTTCTTGAAGTATTGAAAGACATTTCCTTTAATCATACTTAAAAAAGTAAAAAAACGCGTAAGAAGCCCTGGTAAGGAAGTGCTTAAAAA
>NC_051186.1:108853055-108951888 GCF_013339695.2 Rhipicephalus sanguineus
TTGCCCCCCTCTGAAAAAGCATCGTCCCGATGCTTGCAACAAACATGCAAAGGAAAAAACAAGTGCATACACAAATAAATTACAATAAAAAGGAAAAAGTAGAGTTCTCAGGTTCGCTAACGCGCAAAAACGGCTTAAGGCGCACGACATGGACGACTTCAGGTCGTGCGCGGCGTCGCTGGGAGTTCGTAATGCCGTCCGGACGACCTCGTAGTCAGAGCGCCGTGACGTCGAAGCACCTTGTATGGCCGAAGTATCGCCGAAGAAGTTTTTCACTGAGCCCACGTCGGCGTATCGGCGTCCAGACCCACACACGGTCACCGGGTTGGTACTCCATGTGGGTCGTCGAAGATTATAGTGACGGCTGTCGACCCTCTGCTGGTTCTTGATGCGCAGCGGGCGAGCTGTCGAGCTTCTTCGGCGCGTTGCAAATAGGCGGCAACGTCGAGATCGTCTTCGTCGGTGGCGGTTGGTAGCATTGCGTCGAGCGTCGTTGCCGGCTCCTTCCGTAGACCAGCTTGTACGGCGTCATTTGCGTCGTTTCTTGCATGGCCGTGTTTGTATGCGAAGGTCACATACGGAAGGATGGCATCCCACGTCTTGTGTTCGACGTCGACATACATGGCCAGCATGTCGGCGATGGTCTTGTTTTCCGCTCGGTGAGGCCATTGGTCTGTGGGTGGTACGCTGTGGTCCGGCGGTGGCTTGTTTGGCTGTATCTCAGTATTGCCTGAGTTAGGTCAGCAGTAAACGCCGTACCTCTGCCGGTGATGAGGACCTCTGGGGCGCCATGACGCAGGACGATGTTCTCAACGAAGAACTTTGCTACCTCGGCGGCACTGCCTCTGGGTAGGGCCCTTGTCTCGGCGTAGCGGGTGAGGTAGTCGGTAGCTACGACGATCCATTTGTTTCCGGTATTGGACGTCGGGAACGGCCCCAGTAAGTCCATCCCAATTTGCTGGAACGGCCGTCGAGGTGGCTCGATAGGCTGCAGAAGTCCGGCTGGCCTAGTCGGCGGTGTCTTGCGTCGCTGACAGTCCCGGCAGGTCTTGACGTAGCGAGTTACGTCGGCGACAAGGCGCGGCCAGTAGTACTTTTCCTGTATTCTTGCGAGCGTGCGAGAAACACCCAGGTGTCCAGACGTCGGGTCGTCATGCAGAGCCTGGAGGACCTCTGGTCGCAGTGTCGAGGGCACTACGAGAAGGGACGGCTCGAAGCGGCGAGAAGTTCTTCTTAAGGAGAACACCGTTGCGCAAGAAAACGACGTCAGTCCTCGCGTGAATGCCTTGGGAACAACGGTGGTCCTGCCCTCGAGGTATTCCACAAGGCCCCTGAGTTCTGGGTCCGCTCGCTGTCGTTCGGCGAAGTCTTCGGCACTTATGGTTCCCAGAAGCAGTCATCCTCCATGTCGTCCTGCGGCGGTGGGTCGACGGGGGCGCGGGACAGGCAGTCAGCGTCGGAGTGTTTTCTTCCGGACTTGTAAACGACGGTTATGTCAATTCTTGAAGTCGTAGGCTCCACCGTGCGAGGCGACCTGAAGGGTCCTTCAAGTTAGCTAGCCAACACAAGGCGTGGTGGTCGCTCACAACTTTGAAGGGCCGGCCGTAGAGGTAGGGGCGAAACTTCGATGTAGCCCAGATGATGGCCAGGCACTCCTTTTCTGTTGTGGAGTAGTTGATTTCTGCCTTTGATAGCGACCGCTAGCATAACTGATGACCCTTTCGAATCCGTCGGTCTTTTGCACAAGGACGGCGCCGAGTCCTACGCTGCTTGCGTCGGTGTGGATTTCCGTATCGGCGTATTCGTCGAAATGCGCAAGTATGGGAGGCGTCTGCAGGCGTCGTTTCAATTCTTGAAATGCTTGAACTTGCGACGTTTCCCACCTGAATTCGACGTCGGTCTTCGTGAGTTGCGTCAGTGGCTCGGCGATCCGTGAAAATTCCTTGACGAAACGTCTGTAATAGGCGCACAAGCCGAGAAAACGGCGTACGGCCTTCTTGTCGGTGGGCGTCGGGAAGTCAGCGATGGCAGCTGTTTTCCGCGGGTCCGGGCGACACCATCCTTGCTGATCACGTGACCCAAGAACAAGAGCTCCTCGTACGCGAAGCGGCACTTTTCAGGCTTCAAGGTGAGTCCGGAGGTCTTGATTGCTTGAAGTACAACTTCAAGGCGCCGAAGGTGTTCGTCGAAGTTTGAGGAAACACAACGACGTCGTCCAAGTACACGAGGCACGTCTGCCACTTCAAGCCGGCCAGTACTGTGTCCATAACCCGTTGAAAAGTCGCAGGTGCCGAGCAAAGACCAAAGGGCATGACCTTGAACTCGAACAGGCCGTCTGGTGTTATAAAAGCAGTCTTTTCTCGGTCTCTCTCGTCGACTTCTATTTGCCAGTAACCGGTCTTGAGGTCCATCGACGAAAAGTACTTTGCGTTGTGTAATCGATCCAGGTGTCGTCTATCCGGGGAAGGGATACACGTCCTTCTTCGTGACTTTGTTCAGGCGACGATACGACGCAAAACGTAGAGTCCATCCTTCTTCTTCACTAGCACCACCGGGACCCACGGACTCTTCGATGGCTGGATGATGTCGTCGCGTAGCATTTCGTCGACCTGTTTCTTCTTCACGGCCTCGCGTTCTCGCGTCGAAACTCTGTACGGCTCTGACGGAGTGGTCTGGCGCTTTCCTCTGTTATGATGCGATGTTTTTGCCACGGGAGTCTGCCTAATTCTTGACGACAACGAAAAGCAGTCCTTGTATTGCAAGAGCAGGTTTTGAGCTGTTCTTGTTTGTGCTTCTGAAGCTGGGATTGATGTCGAAAGCTGGTTGCGGCGCTTTATTCGTCGGAGTAGGCTCGGGAGAATCGGTGAGGCCGAAAGCATTGCTGGCTTCTACGATTTCTTCGATGTAGGCGACCGTCGTGCCTTTGCTCACGTGCTTGTACTCGTTGCTGAAATTCGTGAGCATAACTGTTGCTTTCCCTGCCCGCAGCTCTGCTACTCCTCTTGCGACGCAAATCTTGCGGTTAATCAGTGGTGCTTGTCGCCTTCAACAACGCCTTCGAGGTCTGCTGATTTCTGAGTGCCGACGGAAATGATGACGCTGGAGCGAGGTGGAATGGTGACCTGGTCTTCCAGCACATTCAAGGCGTGCTTTCTTGGCGGAGTGTGCGGCGGTAGTGCCTTTTCCGTGGACAGTGTTATTGACTTAGACCTCAGGTCGATGATTGCACCATGAAGGCCTAAGAAGTCCATACCAAGGATGACATCTCTCGAGCAACGCGGCAGGATTACGAAGTTCGCGGGATAAATCCTGTTGTTAATGGTGAGTCTCGCTGTGCAGATTCCCTCTGGCGTTACGAGGTGACCTCCAGCTGTCCGGATTTCGGGGCCTCCCAGGCTGTCCTAACTTTCTTCAGCTTCGTGGCGAACGGTCCACTGATGACAGAATAGTCGGCTCCGGTGTCGACGAGGGCTGTGATGCTGTGGCCGTCGATAAGAACGTCGAGGTCGCTAGTTCGTCGTCTTGCGTGCAGTTAGGCCGCGGCGTCGGGTCACGGCTACGTCGGTTGTACCGCTGCTTCCGCGTATGCGTCGTCAGTCTACATCGATCCGCGAGGTTTCTTCGTCAGGGCTCTGTCTGGTTCGCGTCGTGTCCCGGAAGGTTTCGTCGTGGCGTCGTCGTCGGCGGCGGAGGATCTTCGGTATTTCGTCGTACAGCAACCGCACCCTCCATCGGTTGCTGTGCTTAGTTTTCCGGATACGGGCTAGGTGACCGGCCCCGAGTTGGCCAGTGTATGGTCGGCGTGGGGAGAGACGTAGCGGCCTGGCGACGGCGAACGGGAAGGTTGTCGGGGCGTCCATTGCGTTCCCGCGATGGTAGTCGGCGATGTCACGTGGTCTTTCCCCTCGCTGTGGACGCGGCGCGTCGATGGCGAATCCACGCTAGCCCCAGTCTGTCGGTACTGGCAGCGGCGTAAGTGTGGCCAGCTTCTCCGCAATGGTACAGAGTGGGCGGTGGTCGGGGCGCGCCAAACGTCGGTCTTCCTCGGCGTGTATCGTTGGCCGGCTGGCGGGCGGTATGACGTCGGTGGCGGCGGCGGTGGTGCCTGGCGGCGAACTGTGAGGCGGCGCGGCGTCTTGACTTGGGCGAGGAGGGGGGGCGTTGCGTCGGGCTGCAGCAGCATAGGTCACTGCTTGCAGCTGCGGCTGCGCTGACTCGGGGGTGCCCAGAGACTGCTGGATTTCCTCTCGGACGATGTCAGCGATCGACGCAACTTCAGGCTGTGGTGAGGGTAAGAGCTTGCGTAGTTCTTCCCGCACGATCGCTCGGATCGTTTCGCGCAGGTCGTCGGAGCCGACAGCATGAACAACTGGGTTGTCTTGAATCGATCGGCGATTATACTGCCGGTTGCGCATTTCCAACGTCTTCTCAATCGTCGTCGCCTCTGAGACGAACTCTTGGACTGTCGACGGTGGGTTCCGCATTAGCCCAGCGAAGAGCTCTGCTTTACTCCCTCGCATGAGCAAGCGGACTTTCTTGTCCTCGGGCATGGCTGGGTCGGCGTGGAACAGTCTGCTCATCTCTTCCGCGTACAGCACCACGTTCTCGTTTGGAAGCTGCACACGGTTTTCCAGCAGAGCTTCGGCCCTCTCCTTGCGGACGACACTCGTGTGAAGGAACTGTGGCAAAAAATTGTGCGAAAAATGTCCCACGTCGTGAGGCTTCGCTCTTGGTTCTCGAACCAAGTTCGGGCAGAGTCCTCCAAGGCGAAGTAGACGTGTCTTAACTTGTCTTCATCGGTCCATTCGTTAAAAATGGCGACGCGGTCGTACTTCTCCAGCCAACTTTCCGGGTCTTCAGCAGATGATCCGTGAAAGGTCGGTGGTTCCTTTGGGCGCTGTAGCAGCACGGGTGCAAGCGGCATGGTTGCTGTCATTGTCGCTGTTGTGTTGGTCATGGTCGGGGTCTTCCTGGTCTTGTCGGGTAAAGGCTGGTATTCTGGAGGTAGTCCTTGTGTCCTGCGGCTTGCTCGCTGTTCGGGGTAGGCGTCGATGTCTTCGTTGCGGCCCGGACTGGGTTCACGGCCTGACGGGGGCGACCGGAACATGAGCGAAGCAGCACCTCCACCAGATGTCACGTGGTCGTGACGTCGATGAAGACAGCAGTCGGCGTTTGCAGGATGAAACTGTTTATTTGGCCGAACTTGTGGCCGAAAATGAGAACTAGAACTACAGCAATACACGCTGTACAAATATAGCGGCGAACAGGGCGTCGTCCGTCGATCAACTGACAAGCGGTCAAGCGCGTCGGCTTTTATACAGGCGCTATGGAACTTTCCAGCAATATCGCTGGTGCGGCGTTATCTCTCGACAAAGCTGGAACATTCGCGTGCGCGCGCAATCTTAACAAACGATCTACTAAAATCGTGAAGCTTCTCGAACACTGCTTCACGGCCAGCGTCGAGCCGTGTTATAACCGTCCTTGCTGGTCAAACTCGAACACATCAAAATAAAAGAAGAAGCGAGCGGTGGCAATATATAATCGGCGTAAAGCATCTCAAAGATGGTGAAATGAACTCGTCCTTCTCCTTTTGTCTTCAACTCATGCGGTGGTATGGAACCTTGCAATGCCTTGTAATGTAGTCATATATGAGATTGACAATACCCTTTTATATTCACGACGTTTTGAATCTTTTCTATTGCAGACAATAGAGCTGGTGAGATGGATGACTGAGATGACCTGGATTTCCTGAACACGATAAGGCTTGAGAGTGTCGATCCGGTTGAGTCATGGTGCGCGGCTCTCTTGACTTGGAGTGGAGGCCATCATCTCCATTACATTCGACTACTATAATTCAACCCTACGGCCACAAGAGATACATAAAGGTGCGGCATTTGAATCCTCGCTGTCCTATGATGAGATAACGACGTTGTCTAAAAGTGGGCCGTAACGTAACACCAAGGGATGTAGCGTGTTGATGAACATTCATGACGGTATATGCCTCATATATTTCAGAACTTTAGATTCGTAGGGTGCATTCATTTTCTTCACAGTGCAATAGTAGTGATGAAGAATTCATGAGAATACTTGAACGTAGTTTCTTCAATGCGGTCATCAAGCGGTTCACGCGCGCTTCTGCGCTGCTGCAATAGAAGTGGCTGACAGCGCGGAAGGTGCTTATGAAATGCTGGCTTTCAGTTCCAGGCCAATACATGCGGAGTGCTTTCACCAATGCTACCTTCACATTAATGATCTACATTCACTTCGCAAATATTGAAGAAAAATTGAACGTCCTCACTGCTTCTGCAATGTAACGGCGATGATGTATGCACAAGGCAATTATAGAGCCGTGTGGACCCTATCGGAAGAAAGGTTCAGAATGAATGAACTTGGCATAAAATAAGTTCTTCGCACACCCTAGCTCATATTTGCGTATGCTAAAGATAAATATTGTATGTTGATAACACTCAAGGTGGACATGCTGCTACTGCAAATAGAACAGTTTTATTGGATTAATTTTTTTGGATCAGTTTTATTTCAAGTTTGAAATAGTCATGCTCACTGACACCTGGCTGAATTCCGACTGCAATGCCATAGCTAATGATAATTATCGCACTTTTTACTTAAATCGCAAGGACAAACGTGGTGGAGGAGTGCTACTAAATATCAAGTGCATTACTTGTGAAATACTTCCTCAACTTTTGTTTTATAACACGTGATACAGAGTGTCTCACAATTGTATCACAGAACTATATCATAGCTGTAATGTGCCGCCCTCCAGATGGAATCGTCGATGCATTCATAGCACATTTGGAAGGCCCATTGAGCTACGGAAGTGAAAACAATCTAGTACTAATTATAGGTGGTGATTTTAACATAGACATGTTAAATTACTCAAATGCTCTACAAAAGGTATGCGCAATGCCATCTTCATACTGCTCAACTAATGTGATTAAAGGATGCACTAGAGGGACAAAGATAACAAAAACATTAATTGACTGGCTTATAACAAATTTACCAGAGCCCGAAGTATTCAGTGGTGTATTGGCTTTGAGCAATCGTGATCACTTGCCCGTTTTTTGTTGAACAAAATTCACAATTCTGGCCGTACTTCTATAACGAGCCAAAAAATTGAAGACGTCAATTAAAAAGCCTTGCGGAACTTTCGCAACAGCCTCGAAAAATAAAATGGGATACAGTAAACTTGGCCACCACATCAGGCAATGCGTATGACGAATTTTTGCGCCTATTTCTTGAAGTATGTTGAAAGACATTTCCTTTAATCATACGTAAAAAAGTAAAAAAAACGCGTAAGCCCTGGGTAAGGAGTGCCTTAAAATGATTAAATGGTAAGATAGGCTTTTTATTAGATTTCTCAAAACGCGTAACGCTTCCGAATGGGCCTACATTTCGGTTACATAAAAACAAAACTAATACCTTATTAGGTAATGCAAAGCGAAACTATCTGTACAATTATTTCGATATCGGGAACATACAGAATTTGGACGTAATGTGGTGAAAAATTAATGAGCTACTAAATCGTGTATTTAAAAACCCAGAAACTCATGAACTAACGTTGAACAATCAAGTCACTGAAGGAGCTGAATTACCCAAATAATTTAATTATTTTATGTAAATCTAATTTCTAGCGCTCATTCCCCGGAGGCAATAAAATGGATCAGCAGGAATGAAATTGGCCCAAGTGCGTTAGCGGGCTGGTTAGTTGTTCATGCCAAGTTTCTACCGCACGACTGGATGCGGAGGGAGAGGAACACGCAAACACACACACGCAGCGCTGACTTTGAACTGTTCATTTTCATATGCGCGTGACGCTTGTATAGACACACGCGAACAGCTGACAAACAAAACAAGATACGAAAGCCAGACCCAAACGAGTCTGTTTTGCCGCAATCGCAACCAGTTGCCACCTGCCTAGAGTGACGGATCCAGAAACCGCTTTTCCTTATCTGACAGTGACAAGGATGGCATGCTGACACAAACATCATTCATTTTATCTATTTCATATGCTTCAATAGTATCTCTTTTCAATCGATCTGTTGCCCTGTTGAGAATGCCAGTTTTATCAAACATGGGAAAACAACCACATCTTTTACAGTGAATAGCAAGATGTCCAGAAATAACTTTCGTGGCATTGTACTTATGCTCCCTCAAACTTGGATTCACACAACGGTCGGTCTGGCCAATGTACACACGAGAACAAAACAGAGGGACGGAATAAATTACGTATTTAAGACATATGAACTAGATAACATGAACTATATGTGTGTCAGCATGCCATCCTTGTCACTGTCAGATAAGGGAAAGAGGTTTCTGGATCTGTCACTCTAGGCAGGTGGCAACTGGTTGTAATTGCGGCAAAACAGGCGCGTTTGGGTCCGGCTTTTGTTTCTTGTTTTGTTTGCACCTGCTCGCGTGTGTCTGTACAAGCGTCACGCGCATATGAAAATGAACAGTTCAAAGTCAGCGCTGTGTGTGTTTGTTTGCGTGTTCCTCTCCGTCCGCGTCCAGTCGCGCTGTAGAAACTTAGGATCAGCAGGAAGACGGCAAGTATATATATGAATCCCACAACTCAGAGTGAAAAAGATAACGTGTATAAATCTCCGAAGAACAGCTTAACATGCGATATTGAGCAGCATTCAATTCAGGCCAGTCAAGTATGTTCTTGACATGATACTGCCACAGCTCATGCACATCTATAATCTTGCTCTCTCTACAGGCGTCTTTCAGAAGAAAATGCAGGCAGCAATAGTTATTACATATTCAAAGGTGGTGAAAAAAAATACCTTATCAAGTTACAGACCGATTTCCATTCTGCCCGTGTTTTTCAAAGGCTTAGAAAAGGTAACTTTCGCCAGAGTAATTGGTTTCGCAAACCTGCACAATTTAATTATCCAACTCAATTTGGGTTCAGAAAATGGAGATCAACAGAACTTACCCTTGTCATGCAAAAAGGAAGCATTTTAAAAGCATTCCATGAAGAAAGTCTAATAGCTGTCATATACATTGAATTTTATAAGGCATTTGACCGTCTGAGCCACTTAACGCTTACTAAAAGCCTTGAAGTATATGGAATTACAGGCACACCGCTCGCTCTTATAACGTCCTACCTGAAACATAGAATGCAATGTGTTTGTATTCAAGGCAATTTATCTCGGCACAAGGTGTACCTCAGGTGTACCTCAAAGAAGCATACTTAGTCCACTATTATTTATTTTTATATAAATGACATTTCACAAATTAGTCATGGAGCAAAGTACATAACTTATGCAGATGATACTACTTTCTTTCTCAATAATTCTTACGAAACTCCTCAAAATAACGGCAACATAGCTTTGTGGGACTTACACAAGTGGAGCGTAATCCAATTTCCTTGAAGTCAACACAACCAAAACAAAAGCTATTATCTTCAAACTCCCTCAATCACCTGTAGCACCCACTTTGAATCTTACTTTAGGAAACTCACGTATGGAGATTGTAGACTCAGTAAAATCAGTTGGTGTATTTTTGAAAAGCATCTGTTATGGGACATTCATATAAATCATGTTACACAGGTACCAAAAGTAGCACGAATTTTCGCTAAATTCAAATTCCACTTGCCAACACCTGTCAAGCTTTATATTTATAATGCACTACTTTCCTTTTCACTTAAAATATTTCTGTCTTGTCTGGGGCACAACAACGTTAACAAACCCTGAACCACCTGTGTGTATTACAAAAGAAGCACTTCGATAACATTGCGTGCGTGGAAAAAACTGCGCACACAAAAACCCTGTTTATCAAATATTACATCGCGTCCGTACACAATTTGTATCCATTAAATCCAGCCAGAAAGTACAAGCATGATACAGGCGGACTACTTTGTACATTTTCTGAGTTGACACCAATCACAATGTCTTATAAATCACGCAATGATGATATCTGGGAAATACCTTTTTCACGCATTGTGCCAGCAAAAGAAATGCTTCGTCATACTTTTCCGAAATTGTTAAAAGAACTCATCAATGTGAAATCAATTTAGAGACAACTGGGAACAGTGCAATCAAAGCATTCTTTATCGCCAAGGATTGATGCTCTTTCTTTTGGCAAAAAGTTTGAATTCTGTTCAACGAGTTTCAAGTTTTACTGTTTTTCCTTCTTCTGTCTTTTTTTCGTTTTTTTAATTGCATAAAGGAATGCTGATTCTGATCTCATGATTATGTAAATGATTTATCATTAGACAGTGTGTACATATCTTATTGTATAGCGTTTGTTGTAATTGTTGTGTTGTAATATTTTGTTAGTATAAGCGTTGTATTATATCAGTACTGTATAACTACTCTCACGTTCTCGCTGTATGTCATGTAAAACGGGGGCTCGAAGCCTCTCAAGTGGATAGATCGACTTTTTTTCGAGCCCTCGTGTTCCACAACACACACACTTGTGGACGAAATAAAGCTTGACTTGATTTCATTTTAATATATACTTGGTGCAGCACACGAACCCTGCCACTTTATCAAGACTTGGCAGGACTCTTCGGTTAAACATGATGCAGTTCTCAAAATTCAAACTCCATTTTCGTTTTAAGTCAATTGGTGCAGTTTCGAAAAGGATCACGATAAGGGTTAAGGTTTAGGTGGACGATGGCGTCGATATTCGTCAATTATTTACACGAAAGTGTTTTATGCCGGGGTCCACCAAGTACATCCGTTATGGATTTGACGTTGATAACTGGACGCCAACGGGTGAGAAAGAAAAAGAAAACTCAGTAAAAAGATCCGCCGCTGGGAATCGAACTCACGGCTTTCCGGCCACGACGGTAAGCGCCCGACTTTGAACCGACTACGCTACCTCCTTTTTACTTTCTTTAGTGGACTAAGCGACCTCCGCAGATGCTAGACGTTCCACCTCCCACAGACGGCGGCACCGCCCCGCTCCGCCCCACCTACCTACACCGCCAAGGGCGAGCACCGTGCGAGAGAGAATATGTGAAAGATATAGGACGCGTTTGTGCAGCGTCTAGCATCTGCTAGACGCGTGTCTGTAGGCGGCGCGGAGCGGGACGGTACCGTGGTCTATGGGGGTGAAAAGAAGTAATGCATCACGATCGGCACTTACTAGCACTTGCTCCAAGATTGCGCGCGATATCGGAGGTCATAGTTAAAGCGTCTCGATACCAGCGAGAGACACTGGCCGCGCTGGTGTCCCCGAAGCTCTCTAGACGCAGTTGCGTTCTTTGCCTTTCGCTTCGTATTAGCGTGCGCCGGCTTATCGGAGTAGTGCAGCTTTCACATGCACCAGCGGGATTTCTCCACCGCCGCATGATTCGATTGCGAGGGCACCGACACACAAAACTGCTGCAATACGCGTTGACTTGGTGGAGCGTGACAGAGGACAGCAGGACGCGCGCGTTTTTGGTTCAAGCTAAGAACATGTGCCTCCCGTGTTGCTTAAGCGCGGTGTGGTACTGTATTCATGAGCACAGGCGTCGGTGACCCATTACTAGAAAGCGCAGACCGTGCCGTTACTCTTCTTAATTGACGACGTTTTTAAGAAGTGCATATCAGGTACCAGTGCTAATTATAAGCTTGTTCATGTCTTCTTTTCGGAGGATTCACGATTCGCTGTGTCCAAATATATGTTCACAGCTTCAGCTACCACAACGGTTTCTTCATGATCATGGGCGTTAGTTATCACCATGGAGACATGTCATTGGGCGTCAACATGGGCGCATCCACGTCAAACGGTCCTATAGCTGACAAACACGAATATACATTGCACAAACGCTTATATATCACCACACAATAAGCACTACTTCTGTGAAGACACGTTTCACTTTCGTATTATGCCGATTCCTATGACAGAGCGACCAGCCATGTTTTTTTTTTGTAGAAACAAACTTCTCAGCACTCGCGTAATGCTGCTGCTTAGCATAACCCTGACACAATGAATCTTAAGGGCTCAATGTGCGTACTGGGGCTACAGTTCATAGAGTTACGGCTTTGTGATTGTCATCTTTGCCACTGTATTACCGGAATGCGGAAAATACATGTTTGTCTCTTTCTTCATAGAGATCCCTTCTTTTACAGAGAGATTAGGCTAGGGCGTGGTGAATTTGATTTGTGAAAACTTACAGGGTACACCTGACACAAATTTTATGACTAGCACTGATAGCAGCGACTGTTGTAACAAAGCAAAACATGACACGTACATATCTGAACTCTCGCTTTGAAATGTTCAGCGTGGATGATTGAAAAATACTGCCATTTTTAAAGGTCCTAAATTCATAAACGAGGAAACTAATACATGCTCTCGGTAAAACGTTCTCAAAACGAAGACATGTATTGTTGTATTAAGGGCGAAACACCGGTAGAATTATCGTGAAATTTTGAGCAACCATTACCCTAAGCTTCCCTAAAATATTACCATGTAGATAGAAATAAAACATCTCTTATGTACGGTACCTGCTTATGTAATAATGTGAAAATCGGGAAAGAAATGTCAAGTGAACTATAAAAATTATAATTTAACAGGAGTGTACGCCAGAGAGTCGGCATGAAAGCTGATCCTTGGAGTCACGCTGAGCATTTGAGGAAAATAATCATGGCTCTAGAAGGTGATTTTAGGCCGGCACTAGAACACATCAGCTAGGTTTAGCTGCGCTTATTCTTGTTGGGGCACTTTCAAAACATGCCGACACACTGTACGACGACGCCACCGAATGCAGGTTGCTGACTATCGCGTGGAATAATTCACACTATTCATTGTGTGCTGCTTTGTTTAATTAGGCGAGACTAGTGATAGATGTGGCAGCACGTACAATTCAGAAAACCGAGGCATGTCTTACCTCAAATGCAGGGCTCGAATTCTGCTGTTCAATGCCGATGCGACAATGGTACGGTCCACGACGGCACGCACCAAGTGACGTCAAGTGGAGGGCGTGATGCCTCCTGCGGCTGCACCTCACCAGAAGCTTTTTCCACTGAAACGAAGTGCGCAGAGAGAGAATGTTACGCAGAAGTAGAGCGGTCACAATATCTTCGCTCTTTCAGCAACTTTTTACAGAATTCACTCAACTGCATACTTCTCGAAAGTGTCAGACGCATTTCTAGAGGTTTTTAATGCAACGCCAAAACAGTTATTCAGAAGTCCCCTTACACCTGTGGGCCGGCCCCATAATCGCCGGCGGAGTTTGCAGGGGCCGGGGTGGGGGGATTTCTACAATTGGTGGGGAGAGTAATATGTTCCTCGAATTTCGAAAAAAATTGGTTTTACCGAAAGGGTGAAGTTGTCAATGCAAAATCAACATGTCGTAATGTTATACCAACGAAAGCTAGCAGCTTACCCTTTTTGGTTTGATCTCGCGTAACTATAAAAAACTGGTGTATTGAAATACGGCCGCTTCCGGGAGAGAAGCGGTTTTTCTGCAGTTTGTCGCATCATCGGTCACAGCACGAAGGGGGAGATCACAGCGCGTAGAAGGGTATGCGAGTGGTTTGCTGATGTTAGTCGAGATAGAGCGCGTGCCAGCGCTCGCGACCGCGCTCTTATAATGAATTCGTAGCTGCTGCTCGAGCCACGCTACCCCCCTCCCCTAGCGTCCCTTTATGCTCCTTCAAAGGGCGGGGCGTTTCCTTTCTGGTTGGAGAGCAATCAACGGCAGCCCTCGCACGCGCGCTGATGTTATCGGGTGCGCCTTCCGTGCGACGGTGATGGCCAGCTAGTTTCATCTATATTTCAGCCTTTGTTTATGGCTCGCCAGCGCTTTCCAGCATTTGCTCCTGGGTAGAACATAGGATGGGTGGAGCGATGTCATCAATTTGGACTTTAGACGTAACATGAGCGCCACAGTGAAAACGTGTCGAGAATGTCGATATTTATTTGTTTATTTATTTATTCAATACTGTGGGCCTTTTCAAGCCTATACAGGAGAGGGCGTACAAAATAAAGTAGACCTCATATTGGGAAAATAAAAAGGGACAATCCGCAGTACAAGATAACCGTAACAGCCACAACAGCAAAGAAAGAAAAGTAATAGATTAACTGTATGTAATTGCTATCGCAGTAAAAAAAAATACAAAAATCGTGGAAGCGGGCTCGCCTTTTTTTTTTCTGGAGAGCTGCAATTGACTCCGCTGTAAAGAGTTTGTCCTTTGGAAGTGTAAAATAATCCGGCGCCTTTTCCATTGGTTTCCTTCTCGGCTTCACTGCCCTTCTTACAGGCGATATCTCCTCGCCATTTATTTTGAATAATGCACGCGCACAATGTCAGCACTAAGCGTTGAGCATATCAGGGTATCGCGCTTGTCGGCTACACCCTTTTGTCTCCGCTTACGCAGTCGAAAACGCACAAAATGGAGCAAAATCAGCTGGTCGCGCACGATGGTCATGCGAGACAATGAAGACCTGGTGGGCCACTGCTTGACAATGCAGGGCGGAAGACAATTTACAACTGCTTTCTCTCGCACACAGACAAATCGAGCGCCCATTTTCTCACGAGGTCACTTGAACAGACTGTACGTAGGGGCCCTTGCAAAAGGCAGGGCGTGAAAACACGTGTCCAAGAGAGTCATGGCATCACAAATGCCGCTAACACCTGAAAAATCATATTGCGTTGGAAAAGAAGGTAGACACAAATTCTTCTCTGCGCATTCCCAGGCAAGAGGCGATACTTATGAATCAGCTGTCCGTGGCGGCCTACGTGAGAAATAACTGTTCACTCTCTTGACTTCTCTCTTGTGTCCGTGTTTGCACGTACTGTCAATTTAACATGAATACTTACCAAATAGGTCAAGTATCTGTTATTCCAAGTTTGCATTGCCATTACTTCTATATTTATCTATCGATTTAATCGAGTTTCACTGAAAGAAAAGAGGTGTACTAACGCATAGATATACATTATTATCTATTTTATTTATCTATGCACAGTGTACTAGGTTCAAGACTCCACGAATGTGTTATCCCCCGTGTTGGGGACCTTTAAGGCTGGAGGAAGCCGCAGCGTTGAGGTCAGACAGTACTCGTGAGACTTCTGGAGGAAAGATACAGCAATTACCTTTCGGAAAGCTGTTGTCGATATTCCCATCTAAAACGAATGTCCATAATCGTTTCGGCAGAACGCATACAATTACAGAAAAAACGGCGAGCAGTGACGTCATCATGCTCTAAACCATGTCGACGCACCAAATCCGCGAGCACATTGCCAGCGTAAGAACAGCGTAGACGAAACGTACAGTAGAGTGAACTTGTGAAGTCTCAACTTGCATATGAATGTCTCCCAGATGTTCGAGAACGATACTCGGAGTGCGTACTGACCTTCGCAGGTCCGTCAGACGCGCGGCCGCATTACCCTAATTCGACGGCTAACGTAATCAGAGTTCGTTCACGGTCTCAGACATGTGAGTCCAAAAGCGCGCGTATCTCTGGTGGCTGCGTTCGTTGTGTTAAAGCGGTTTCCACCTCTCTGATTTGTGTCGAGAAATGTGAAGGCTTCGTGGCGTCAAAATGATGTTACGGAAGAAGAACCGGCAGCAGGGGTGCGCTGCTTGCTAAACTCCAGCCAATAAGCGGCGGCAGAAATGGACAGTCTATGGATGGGACCTGAACACGTCGAGAAGATCCCCCCCGGTGAAGTGATGTATTTTATGTCCCGATTCTCCATTCGGGTTAAAAGAAGACTAACGGTGGCGCGGCGCAGTTATTGCACGGCGGCGGCGCTTTCATTCTCGGAACTTTGGCGGCGGCGCGAGCGTGAGCAAAAACAGGCGGCGGCGGCGGCGGCAGCGCGGCGCTGCGGCGCACAGGTGTAGTCCTTAATATAGACGCTGTTGAGAATTGCGTGTCCCATGCGAGGTGGAATTTCTCAACTCACCACTAAAGGAGGAACAAGATAGTTGTAGTTTTCTTTTTCACTTTACCATTTAATTCTATCATGAAGTTGATTTTGTTGCTTTATGGCATTACAAAAATAAAGTGTCTCCTCTTTCAGTGTAACAGTGAACTACATGTGCGTGACATATGTTCTTCCTTTTTTATTCACTCATAGATAAGGTACAGCAAAGAACAAGAGGATTGGTTAATGGCGAGGAAACTGAAATGGTATTGGACAAATGTGAACTACTACGGCCAGCTTTTCCTTAAGTACGGAGCAGATCGAGGTATAGATCTCGTATTCGCCAAGAAAATGTTAGCGTACGAAGAACGACGTGAGTTGGTTTCTTTTTCCTTATCCCTGTGAATGCGCAGGTGTGCAAAAGGGGAGCCGGCTGCCGCGACAAGATTTTACATCATTAGTGTATTACTACATAGAGCAAGATTTAGCTTAGCTGCAAACTGCATTATATATTCATAATAAATATTTAGAGGCGCGTAAGCGTTTCCTATTTCAATCAAGTCCTACGACTTCACAGTACAAAAAAAAAACAATTCTTGATAAGTCATTCAACCTCAGAAGACTTCGTGTGAAATAGATCGTTGTCTTTTTTTTTTCAGTTTATTGGTGTTCGAACCGTGGTCTGTCATGAGCCAGTTCTCGTTTTGTAATACTTATAGCGCAAAGAATGGAGATAATCACTAGCATATATTCGTCGAATTATTCTTGCTTATATGCTCGGCCTGAGCTTGTTTTGTGATCGACAGGCTTTCTGTAAGGTTTCATAGCGTAAACGCATTTATGCTGAGTTTTGGTGAGGCGTCAGTGTCATGTGGCTCACGACAACGAGGGCGGCCACGCAAGACGGAGGCAGAGAAGGCAGACACAAAAGCTCGGCGTGCTCCGCCTGTGTGACCATTTTGTTCTTTGTCAATTATATTGCAGTAATGCACAATCTGAACTTCTCGAGTAACAACATACAATAAGAAGTATGCACTACGTGGTCGAAGTATACACACTAGCGGCTGGATATCGCTATCGCGTTCAACTCTTAAAAGGCGAAGATTAAGCGTCCCACAATTTTTTGTTTGTCCGATTTTTCGCGTTTTACGTTGTGTTCGAACCGTGGTCTGTCATGAGCCAGTTCTCGTTTTGTGAGACTTATAGCGCTAAGAATGGGAATAATCAGTAACATATCTTTAGCCAGGTGTTCTTGCTCGGTCAGAGCTTATTTTGTTAGTGACAGGCTTTGTCTGGTATAGTTCTCGAATTGTTAGCTCATTGTTGCTAGACAACAATTCGTGAACACTAGCCACTAGTTCGCAATACAGGCTGATGGCTTGGCAACCAGTCTTGATTTTACGCAAGTAACTGTTGCACATCGCGTTCACTGTCAGGCGCAATAGGACATCCCACCTGATGATTAGAATGACATATTTTTACTTGTGTCATTAATGTGATGCTATACATACATGTTATCCATGCGAAAATTACGATTCATGACACGTTGAGTCTGTCATATTTTTCCTGGATGCGTTCACATTTTGGCATGTTCACGCTATCCAAAATTTCGCCAACCAGTATTGCTACATTTTGCGACAGACGTGCCGAAAGGATCAGACAAGCTCCGGGCGAACGATGTTTATTAACCCATGCTTGTGGCTTCGTTTCTCGGGCAAGAAAGGGCCCCGCTAGCAAGCGGCACTCTGCTTTAAAGGGCCCTGTAGCTGCCATGTATTTTATGGATATTTAGGACACAATTTCTCTAGAACTACTGCATGTAGAGAGTTCGGGTTTATTTCATTTTATTCGTCGGCGTTGTTTTCAAATTGAATTAGGCTTACAATTGTATTTGATGTTTTGACATTTCTGCCATTATTTTAGCAAAGCACGTAGCTTTTGTCAATATCTTTAAAAGAAAACTGCAGAAAATAAAAACTATTCCTCATACGTTCACCCTTCTAGTTCAATACCTTTGTATTGATATTTGGTTTATTGTGATTAAGAATGAGCCTTCTGCTTTTTCAAGTTGATTAATAATAGGGCAAATGTAACAAAAAAGTACATTTCGAGATATTGTGAGGTAAAGAGGAAAAAAAAGTACAGCATATCCACGGGGTGAATGATGATGAGTGGGTGAAGCTCCGGAGGGCATCATCGGTAAACCGTGAATACGAGTAATTCGCCCCACTAAAGTAAACACGTGAGAAATGTTAAACATCAAATTTTTATTGTTGGTTTCCGTGGTCCCTTCATTATCACCGCTTTGTGATCGGTGAAATGCAGGGAAAGCGGTTCTTGTATGGGTGTTACATTGAAGTTGGCAAACACTACATCGATGCAAGTCCCCCTGATGGTGGTTAGTTTCGGGTGGTCAAACCATATGCATCTGATTCCATATCGGCTGCTCAACAGTCACCTGTGAAGCACCGGCGGTGGCCATTTCTCCTGATGTAGGGCTTGGCTGGAGAAGTTCCAGGGGGATGGCCTCGGGACTAAGGCCTTGCAGTCGGCGACTGTAGCGGTGGACAGGAGTATCCACTGCAGGAACGGGTTGCGGGATCAGACTGGCAGAACCGCTTCGTGAAAGGGTGGTGAGCATCAGGCGTTGAAGTCCGAAGAACCGAAGACCCGAGCGTCGTCTTCCTTAGAGAAATCGTGGTTGCTGCTCGAGCTTCCCACTTCGTCGTCCTCGGTTATCTAGCCGGACTTGAGCCGTGTTTTCATCATATACAAGTACCGCCAACTAGCGGACGCTCCACGAACTAAACGAGAGGTGGCTACTACATACATCGGGGACGAAAGACCCACGGCTTAAGGGGCTTCGCTCCTAAAAAGTTGATTTCATACTTTGTTCAAAACAAGGATGTGCTGAACAATTCAAAAATTAGCAACTTGCCATATTGTCATCCCATGAACCAGCTTTTTGTTTCTTTTCTTGTTTTATTGCTCTGCTGGCTTGTTGCGTCGTTACTTCTGTGTCTCTATTGCCTAAATACTGTCCATGGCAGTCAATCGCACAAACATATCGCAATGTTTCGCATCGGTGATATGCAAAACGGCATTGAGAAAGTTTACTCAGGCCATGTAGGCCTTTATGAAAGTTATTATGGCTTCAAAGGTGGCAGATCTGAGGGCTCCCATTCCAAGGAACACGATACAATGTGTTCTAAGAGTGCCGTCGTTCCTCTGCATTCTGTGCAGACAGAGGTACTCGTAATCACGGTTCATAAGAGATCCACATAAATCAAAGCGTAGCCATTGTCACTACAGGTAACATTTTGTCCTTGGGGTTGCGCGGAATGAGGAGAAAGCTTACTTGCTGAAGTGCTCGCACGAGTGCTGCCTGCCAGCCCATTTCTGTTAGTAGTTGAATCGTGTCAATTCCCAATTAAACTGCGCTTTCTAACGATATTCTTTGATTTGTCAACACGAGGACATTTTCTGCCACCGCAACAAAAGAAACAAAGGCGGAACTCAAGTCAGACTACGTGCAGAGTACCCCGACCATGTGTGGGTCTCACAAACACATGCAAGTACGTTCGGTAAATGCCACTCGTATTGAAAAAGCTGCACCATGAGCTTTTATGTAGCCGCATTATTTTTATATACCTATTAAGCTCAAAGAAACTACAAGTTTTTATATTTTAAAGTTTACTTGAGGCTCAGGTCGTTCACGGGCTCAGACAAGAGAACTTGACTGCTCATCAGTAGGTCTCGAGAACTGGCCCTTTTGGCTCACTCAATACGCATAAAATGTGAGTAGCACTGGATATTTTTAAGGAAGACCGTTATCATTCCAACGAAGCGAAAAAAAAAACAAATTTGATTTTTTTTACTATTTTACCCTACCATGTGTCCTTAACACTCAGTAGCGCTTGTGCACGTTGCAATCATGCCTTTTTGGATCGCGTATGATAAAGCGTGTTTGCCGTGCCACCGCCGTCTCTCGTCTGTCTAGCGAGCCCATCCCTCGCAAACATTCCCGAGATAACGTGACATTATTGTAATAATTGTCTAAGCATAATGAAGATTGAAGCTGCTTCTTCGACTTCGGCTCTGGTGCCTGGAGAAGTGCGTCAACTTTATCTGCAAGTGGGGAATGCCTTCAGCACTGACTTTTTAGCCAAGGTAATGAAGTTTTCTTTGGAAATACGAGCACTTCTTTTAGTTTACCCTGACGCCTCGGCTTTGAAGACGCTCAAGAAACACTTCGGGACTAGCTAAATCATACTCTGTTGTTTTCCCGGTTACTGAAATATGATCTAGGTAGCCGCAAACTCACTTGAGGACCTTCAACATAGTGTTCATAATCTTTCTGCAAAATCCCCGACGCGGCAGCGATTTCAAATGGTAATATGCTGCCAACATAGAATCCCTTGTGCGTATTCAGGGTAAGCTATTGCGCGGAATCATCAGACATGACCAATTGCTGATAAGCGCGGTTCAGGTCGATCTTTCAAAAATGTGTCTCCAGAGAGTGCCGCAAACAAGTCGTCGGCCATCGGCAACGGATAGCGGATGACGTCAAGGCACTGATTCACTGTCACTTTATAATCGCCACAGAGGCGTATGCCACCGTTTTTCTTGATAACATGTACCACTGGCGCGGCGTAATCTGCTGTGGCAACGGCCAGTATAATTCCCATTTTGTCACTCTTGGAAAGCTCTACCCCGACTGCCTTTTGCAGCGCGAACAGCACGTTTCTTGCATTGAGAAGCTTCGGTGCCTCATCAAGCTTGAAATAGAGCTCGGCCCTTTCTTGTGTAATCATGCCTGGTTCATCTTCAAAGAGCGTCGTACTTTGTGATCAAAGCGGGTAGCCTTTCTTAATAATATCTGGGGTTTAACGTCCCAAAACCACCATATGATTATGAGAGACGCCGTAGTGGAGGGCTCCGGAAATTTCGACCACCTGGGGTTCTTTAACGTGCACCTAAATCTAAGTACACGGGCCTCAAACATTTTCGCCTCCACCGAAAATGCAGCCGCCGCGGCCGGGATTCGATCCCGCGACCTTCGGGGTAGCCTTCGACCTTCGGGGTAGTCTAAATGACAAAAAATTGGCAGCTCTGACCTTGGCACATGTTGGACGTTCTAGATTTTGCTCCACTCGAGCCTGAGTGAGTGAAGCCATTCCCGGCCTAGCAATGGAGGCCCCTCCTGGTCAACGTCCTATAAAGGAAGGCTCGCCGTGTTGCCGCCGTGCCGCACTATGACCTGTAGGACGCCTTTGGGATCACCACGGCTCCTGTATAGGTGTGAAGGTTGACTTGTGTCAGCTTGAGTCTGGCTGATGAAAGAAATTGGCGGTATTGTCTGAAAAACATGACTGTGATGGCGGCACCTGTATCTAGCTCCATCATTTACATTCATCGGTACGATGATAGGCTAAACGCTGGGAGCAGATACACCCTCTACGGCTAACAGTTCCGAGTGGAATACGACCAATAATATTTTTAGTGTTCTTGATCAAGGGATTCCCACGCGACGTTTCGGAGACACTACGGCAATCTCGCTGAAGGTGCCCCCTTTTGTTCCACTTACAGTATTTTTCGTTTACGTGGGGACATGCTTGCCGAAATTTTTCAGCGAGCCCCTGCGAAAACGTGCCTGCGACTGGATACTCGAAGCCGCCTCTACCTAGACTTTGGCTGGAGGCATCACGTGTGGGCTTGAGCAGTGCTTTTTGTTGCGGCCCTTCATAGCCACAACGTGCTCTACCGCTGTCTGAAACGTGAGCTTGCTATCCTCGGTGAATAGCACTCGCTGGATATCCTCTTTAACAAACCGCACACGAAGTGATCCCGGAGGAATTTATCTAACGCGCTTCCAAAATCACAGGTTGTGCTAGTTTCTGTAGCTCGGCAACGTAATGAGAAATGGTTTCTGCGACAGATGGTCCCTCAGTCATTCGTGGAAACCTCCAATTTTTCCATCTGGCCGAGTTGAGCAGCAAACTGTATCGAATCTGCACTGGCTTCTTCGTTCATGATATCAGTGAGCGAAGAAAAAAATTGCACCAGTCTGCAATTGTGGATACTGCACAGAGACCCACCCCCTATTCTCAAACAAGCCTCGACTCGAACTTCGCCCTTCACTTGAACGAGTCGAGCAAAGCGCCGCCGCTCGACTGAAGATGACTCAGCGATTCTCACGAAATGGTGCCGGCAATCGCTCATATGCAGTGAACATTCATGCAGAAAGGCGGATATGCCATCGACATTCTCGAGTCAAGGTGAAGTGCCGAGCCAAGGGACGTTCTAGAATACGGGGGTCAATTCCGAGAACACTGGCCTTCCTTGACGCTGTGCAACTCTTCAAGATGTCATCTTATTCGCCTAGTCTTACGTTTAGCGACAGACGGGCCGAAAGGATCAGACAAGTACCGCGTGCACGAGCAAGCAAGCGGCACTCTGCTTTTAACACTTAGTGGCGCATGCGCACTTCGCAGAGTTCTCTTATCAGTTGAGTGCCAGCCGAGACAAAAAGTCTTGCTTCTAAGCGAGTATGAGAGGCGCATGTATGCGATGAGCCACATTATTTATGTTGTTTTATGCATAACGTGACGTGCGATTTAAGTAAATCTTTTCTGACAATCTCTAGGGCACCTGTTGTTGTGCATTGGTTGCGGCGCGCTCGGCTGGTGACGGGAATGTCGCGTGTTTTCATCCTGGCCCTGGCAATCGCAAAGCGATGGAGGCTATATATTACAGGCCCGTGTACATCCATTGATGTGTTCCCTAAATACATCCTAGTGCCACGGTTCTGTCACGTAAAAACCCCAGATATTATTGCTGTGAAGATCACTAATTCTCCTTTTTATCTTTCTGTAGTGCGACAGATAGAAAATTCTACAGAACCATCCGACATGTATTATGGCAGTACAATATCTGGGTTGGGAGAATACACGTCTCCATACGTCACTGGAGGTAGGTGAAAATATTCGACTTATTTCGCTATATTTCGCGAGCGCAGCCTTTTTTTTTCGTCTAACTGATCGCAGATTATACGCAAGATATTTCTGAGCATCGTCTTCTCTTTTGGACAACGATCAGTTTTATATAATGTAGATCACACGCATATTTTTAAATAGATAAGATTCTCCAATATAGCATCGTGTCAGATAATGTGTGGCACGCTTTTCCCGGTGGCTTTTTAATACAACGGCACCCTCTCGTCACGGAAAGAGAAAAAAAATAACAGGGAGCACGCGTGTAGGCGAATGCGTGGGATGGCTATAGCTTATTCGTTCTTCTGGAGACAGTGTCCTGTTTAGCATGAATTTAAGCTTATATGTACTAATATTTATTATAATGCAATATCTGTGTTTTAAAGTGCCAAAACCACAATATGATTGAGAGGCGCCGTAGTGGAGGGCCTCGGATATTTCGACCACCTGGGTTTCTTTAACGTGCACCCAAATCTAAATACACGGAAGCTTATATGTCTACCACACCATTCAGGGCGGAAGCCTTAGATATCTATTTTTAGAGGATGTCCATGTAGTAGCGAAAATACCATGTGACTAGGCGAGTTGTCCGTCAACCTCCCCATTCGTGCATTCGCGTGACGAAATCAATTTTGGAGCGGTGTTCACCTAATATAAATGTCCCTGTAAAGAAGCCACATGGGATTATCTTCAGTTTCGAGTCGTCTTACACGAATGCGCGAGTAACCTTGAGAGCTTCACGACGAAATCCTCATACCTCTCAAAGCGACTCTCATGTTTCATTTAGGTGTCTTGTAGTGGTGCTCTCCCGTAGCATCCGTGTTGTATTCCTTAAAGCCCTAGGAAAAAGCCATCGGCGTCACGTATTCGACGCCCACTAACCCATTACTAGTTCACTGTACTACGGCATAGCGAGTACACCAACTGGTGGCGTAGGCAGGAGGTCGCGAGTCTCGGGAGTACTCGCGTTTATATTTAAACATGGCGCTGGCGACATAAACATTACCTTATTGAATGAAACGAATATCACACAAAATCACTGAAGCCCACCTCGTGCAAAAATAGCAACAAGGAATGTCCAATACTTCAGGTTCTGTATATTATATTGTATTTAATGTTCCACGATGAAAGAGGCGTGCCGTAGCAGAGGGCTCCGGAAAGTTTGACCATCTGGTTTGACCAACATGCACAGACATCGCACACGACACATGTCTAGCATTTCGGCTCCGCTGAAATGTGGACGCTACAGCCGGCATTGAACCTGCGATGGTCGGGTGAGCAGACGAGCAACATAAGCGCTACACCACCGCAGGGGACCACCTGGTTCTCCTAATACACTAATAGTGAGTTATATATCCGACACCACTCGTAAATCGAAGCACGAAACTTCGCGGCATTCTAGCCATATTGACCTTACGCCCGCGTACGTAATAAAACGTGTTGTGTCGCGATATATTTAATCCAGTTCAGCAATATTATCAACCTTATATCGGCACACGTGTATACTAACGTCTACTCACGCATACTTAAACGAACTAGCTTAGAGCGCAGGCTCAATATTTATTTACCACTGGCTTGCTTAACAGATAGGGCTAACTCTTTCACGGGAAGTTGATAAAAATACATCGTGTGAGTCATCTCTTTCAATAAAAATGTCTTTACCGGATCGCAACCACTGATAACTCGAAATTCATGGTACCAGATCAAAAAGCACCAAGTTGAGCCCCGTATGCGCGAGATATTGATGTAAAAAGCATTGACGCCATGGTGTGAAAAGCCAAGTAAACGCTAATGCACGCACTGACACTCACTCAGGCTCAGATCAAGCAGTGAATCTGAGTGTTAGTGAGTCCGAGTCAGTAATAGTTCGGTGCGCTTGACTTTGATGAGGCCAGTCGGGAAAATCTTTAGTGAATCTGAGTCCCAGTGAGACCGATAGAGGAAAATTTTGGTGAGTCTGAGTCCACGTGAGTCTAAAGGCCAGATATATTTCGCGAGTGAGTCTACATCAGAGCCACATATTATGCCAACCTATGGTCGGAAGTCCGGCTAGGCACGCAAGTCCGCTCCCATTAGTACTGTCTGCGTTGCCGGCTCTCTCAACGTGATCTAGTAATCTTGGAAGATTGATATGGCTTCTAACAGATAATCCTGTCTCAGCTGTCTGTTTCGCTATCGCCGTCACAGCCGCCATTCCAGCGTAGGGGTTAGGCATACCCTCACATTCTGCCACTGCTTGCTCCTGGTGCTGATGACAAGGAGGCTCCTACGAATAGTTCCGCGGGTCTATCGCGTTACGAAAACCGCTTTCACGAAGCTGCCTCGAGACTGAAGGTGTTGTTGCCGAGATCGACATCCAGACCAATAACTCCAAGGGGTGCATCC
This sequence comes from Rhipicephalus sanguineus, assembly GCF_013339695.2. NCBI lineage: Eukaryota > Metazoa > Arthropoda > Arachnida > Ixodida > Ixodidae > Rhipicephalus > Rhipicephalus sanguineus. The sequence continues at coordinate 108,878,262 of NC_051186.1, forward strand.
TCCAGGCGCGTTACCCGTTCCTCTCATCACCACTGTGATGCTCGTCGATCGTCACTTTCCTCGACCGTTACCACACACGGCATACCGAATCCTTCTTCCTCAGTTTCCAACCACATATCGTCTACCACGAACCATTTCTCAGCCATTCCGGCGGGTGGACGTGTGGCGCATACAATACAGTATCTTTCTACTCCGGTGCACGCCGTACAGTACCATGGCACACGGCCATGGACACCCTTCTCCTCCTCAAACCTTTTAGAGGCGAAGTACCTTAGGGTCTCAGCTTGTCGGAGTGTTATGTCATCATCAAGGGCCGTGATAAACGAGTATGCGAGAAAAAAGTCCTACTGCTTGCCTCCGGTCTATACTACGCATGTCACGAGATAAAGGTTCGTCGTAATTGCCTACAACACAATGTTTGGCTGCAGTGTCAAAATCCCCGAACAAATTTACCTAAGCGCTCAAGTTTCTTATCTAAAACCGGAGACACAAAATTGTATATCTACGGTAAAATGATCTATTTGAAACACCACTGCTTGAAAAATATCTGCAAAGTGATGGTGCGTTAGTGGAATGGGGGCGAGTAAAGTATTAAAGAGTAACAATATTGCTATGGGAAACTACGGCGCACACGGCATCATAGCCCCTCTTTAGCTTTCACGTTAGTGATGTTGAAACACCTTTCCCTACATGTTATAATGTAGGAACACCTCGCACACTAGCTCGTAGTTGCGAAGTACTTCGATGCTAGTGTCAGTGTCGTCTATTAAGCGCCTGGCTTTGCTTTTGCTGGCGCTCGGCTACGGTGTTGCAGGTAAGGCCAATGACCAGGTGAATAATAAACTCTGAAGTGACGGCCCGTTTGACAGGATGGGAGTGCCTGCACACAGAGGTGGCATATTTTATTAGCTCATTTCCCTACAGGCGCTGAGCCTTGGTCCCTACGATACGTCCAAAAATACCGCCTTTTCCTCTCCTCAACCTCTTATCCTCACATTCCATCGCATCCCTCTCGCCGTCCGGTGTCCGTCTCGCACCATATAATAATGACGCAGGCGAACCAACGCTGTCGGAGAAGTTGGAGCAGCGCGCACACGGTCGCCCTTTTTACGACTACAGTGAACTAGAAAAGGGATAGTGAGCTCATTGCGCGGAAGCGGCAGCGCACGCGGTGTAGCACAGTTAAAGTTTTTTAACTTCCCATAACATTTTCGTTTAACATCTTGACGCTGGTTACGCGACGGCTCGCATACGCTCACGTGAAGTATGCCGATAAACGTACATGTGCACGTTTCTCCTGCACCGATTTTTTTTTGAAGAAACGCAGGAGCCAAAGCCAGCTGATGTTACTAGTGGTCACAGACGCTACATTATTCTCAGTGATCACTACACCTTGTGCTCAGCAGAGCTTGAAGGAAGCCGCGAAGCGAAGCAACCACGGTGCTCACATTGCTGCGCACCCCCTGTCGCGACCGTCGAAATAAACGTAACGACTGTGCCCAACGCTTGCTGTCAGGGACACATTCGCGGCGTACCTGTTGGACACCAGTGAGCCCACGACTTCCAATAAACATTAAGCATTTCTTAGCAAACTTTTGTTACTCTGAGCATATCTATCTATCTATCTATCTATCTATCTATCTATCTATCTATCTATCTATCTATCTATCTATCTATCTATCTATCTATCTATCTATCTATCTATCTATCTATCTATCTATCTAGCCACCTACGACTTTGCGCTCACGTACCCGTTTCATTGATGGGATGAACAGAAAAATTTGTATGGCATTGCCTGACTGTATGACGAACATAAATGACTGGTTATAAAAAGAAAATTACGACATGCATGTCAATGACAGCATTATTTACATGATATGGTCGTAGGGCTCTTGCGGTCGTTTAGTAATGTTGATATAGGCGAACATTTGTACGCCACGACAAAGGAGTATGACGAACATAACTGGCAAGCGCAAAGTTGCAAATGATGAAGAACGTGTCATCTACGACATGACTAACATAACAAGGTCTCGGCGCGCTCGCGGCCATTTGATTAAATAGATGTACACCAATATTAGTATTGGGGGACGTGCCTATATGACGAACACATATGACAGTCTTTAACGAAAAATAATGACAACCATATCACGTACGCCATGAGTGACATGGCATGCTCATGGTGAGCTCGCGGCCATTTCAGTCATTTGATAAGCACCAAAATTGGTATTGCGTGCGTGGGATGCCTGCATGATGAACATATCATGACGGCTGGTAACAAGAAAATCGCATCCATGTCATGTACACAATGACTTACATGCCACGCTCATGGTGAGCTTGCGGCGGTTTCGCTCGCTTTTTAAACACCAAAATTGGTATTGCTTGACGTGCCTGTTTGACGAAGTTACATGACGGGTGGTAACATAAAAATAATGACATGCATGTCACGTATGCCATGACTTACATTCGACGCTCGTTCTGAGCTCGGGCCGTTTCGCTAACTTGATATGCATGACGTGATTGAATGCTGGACGTGATTGCAAGTCGAACATAATTTCCAGACGGTAACATGAAAATAATGACATGCATGTCTCATGTGGCATCATTTGCATGCCACGCTCATGGCACGCTTGCGGCCGTTTTGTCAGCTGCGTGTATACGCTAATTTATATCGCATAGCATGCGATTTGTGAATTACATGTCATGATTGAGTGACTTCATAATCATCAAAGAAAAGCAAGGCTATGTATGCAGCTCCTTGCTGGTTGGTTCGCATTACATCGATTCTCAGAGTGCGAGGACCTGCTGGAATTTGTAGGTCGCTTCAGCGCGGCGCGCCTAAAAACGTAACTCGTGACATGAGCAGGCATGTCACCAGTTATGTAGGGAAAAGGAGAAGGAAGGCCGACGAGCATGACTCCTGTTAAGCGCCGGAACAAGTGCACCGTAGGCGGCCTTCTCTAGTGATCGTACACTTAGCGAACGGCGTGTAATCTGTGGCACATCATGGCGCAAGCGGACGGAGGACCGGGCAGAGCACGTGGTTAGGAGGACTAGAAGTCAGCACGCTAGGTTTCTCTACCATATTTGATGTTATGACATAACCCAAATGTCCACTCAGTCACATAAATCTCAACTGTTCGCGTTTGCGGCTTGAGCGCGCAAACGCGAACAGTTGAGATTATTCTCGAACTAACGTGGCCACCAGCGATAAGGCTCGAATGTTCGATGCTGCATGTGTAAATGCCGACGCGCCTTACCGCAGAGCAATTTATTGACGGCCGTCGCTGTGTTTGCCGCTATCAATGTACAGTGTGTATTGCTGTAGTTTGACTTTCCGTTTCCCGGCCACAAGTTTGGCCAAATAAAGGTGCGGGGTATCGACCTCAGTACCTCTCACAAGGTCTCCCGCCAGAATACGAAGCCCTACCCGACAAGATCAGGACCACAACGATGAAGACGACAGCCACAATGACGGCCGCTGCATCGCCTTCAACGGTCGTGATGCAACAGCCAAGGGACCCGCCGACATTCCGTGGATCGTCGTTTGAAGAACCGGGGAGCTGGCTGGAGACGTACCACCAAGTGAATGAAATGACGCGGCTTTTCCGCCTGGCCGATGCTGCCACGCCTTGGGAGAAAAAGGTCCGCTTCTCTATGCGGGGAGTGAAACGAGACTTCTTTGCAGGATTGGTGCGGAACCCACCGAAGACAGTCACCGAATTCCTAACGGAGGCTTCAACAACTAAAAAATCACTCGAGATGCGGACGAAGCAATACAACCGCTCAACCATGTCTACAGTCTACACCGACGCGCACTCGCTAGGCACGGACGACCTACGGGAAACCACCAGAGCGATCGTGTGGGAGGAGCTGCGTAAGCTGTTACCTTCGGCGCAGCCTCAAGTGGATTCGATCGCCGAAAACGTCGCGAGGATGTCCGGCAATCGCTAGGAGTTCTCGAACCACCGCAACCTCATCCGGAAGCTATGAGCTACGCTGCTGCAGCGCATCGTAACCCGCGCCCACGGGGAGGCACCGCACCACCTCAGTTCCGTCGCCAGACACCACCGCCGCCGCCACCAGTACCGACGCCCTACCGTTCTTCTGTCGGCCAGCGCTACGCGCCAAAGAAAACCGACGTTTGGCGTTCCGCTCACAACCGACCGCTCTGTTACCACTACGGGGAAGCCGGCTATACCTACCGCATCTGCCTGCACCGACAGATTGGGCTACGTGGTTTCGCAGTAAACGCGCCGTGTCCACAGCGGGGTGAACGACCACGCGAACGACATCGCCGGCTACCTTGCAGGAGCGCAGTGGACACCCCGAGGACCTTCCCGATCGTCGTCGCCAGGCCTCCACGTCTCTCCCCAACACCGACCATACACTGGCCTATCCCGGGGCCGGTCACCAAGCCAGTATCCCGAAAACTAAGGCAGCAACTGATGGAGGTGCAGTTGCTGTACGACGAACTACCGAAGATACTCCACCGACGACGATGACGCCGCGACGAAACCTTCAGAACACGATGCGAGCACGACAGACACCTCGCGACGAAACCTCGCACACCGATGATCTGGCGACGCGACATGGAATCAGCGGAACAAACCGACGCAGCCGTGATCCGACGCCACGACCTAATCGCAACGCAAGACGACGAACTAGCGACCTCAATGTTCTTATCGACGGCCATAGCGTCACAGCTCTCGTCGGTACTGTAGCTGACTATTCCGTCGTCAGTGGGCCCTTCGCCACGAAGTTGAAGAAAGTTAAGACTGCTTGGGAAGGCACCGAAATCCGGACCGCTGGAGGCCTTCTAATAACGCCGTCTGGAGACTGCACAGTACGTCACTACCAATATTCGCACTTATGGTGCGAGCTTCGTAATCATCCAACATCGCTCCAGGGATGCTATACTTTGCAAGGACTCCTTAAAGCATCGCGGCGCCGTCATCGACTGAAGAACCCAGTCGAGGACCCTGACGTCGGACAAAACGGGAACGTCGGATACGAATCCATGTCAACATGCTCTGAACGTGCTCAAGGATCAAGTTATCATTCTGCCTTGCTCCAGCGCCATAATTCTCCTCAGTACCAAAAAAGCTGAAGACATCGAAGGTATCATCGCGAGCAATCGGCGTTTGCTGCTACACCGTGACATTTGCGTCACAAGAGGCATTGCTCGATTTGATTAAGGAAATGGAAGCGTGATGCTAATGAACTTCAGCCATGAATACAGACACCTGAGCTGGGGCACAACGATGCACACATCGAAGAAATTTTGGTCGCCAGCGATGCGTTTGCCTTTTCAGATTCTGACGAAGCTACGACGACGACCCCAATACCTGAGCCACACTTCGACGTAAACCCGTCTTCCCGCTCGCCAACAGCAACAGCTTCGATGCCTTCTGCTGGAATACAAGGACTGTTACTAGTCGTCATCGTGGGTCCGGCAAACGCCTCTTGCTAAACACCGCAATATAACAGAAGAAAACGCTTACCTCTCCCTCCGAGTCCCTACCGTGTTTCGACGCGGGAACGGGAGGCTGTTAAGAAACAAGTCGACGAAAGGCTACGTGACGACATTTTCCAGCCATCCAAAAGTGCGTGGGCGTCTTCCGTGGTGTTAGTGAAAAAGAAGGATGGAACCCTACGTTTTTGCGTCGATTATCGTCGGCTGAACAAAATCACAAAGGAGGACGTGTACCCTCTCCCACGGATAGACGACGCCCTGGATCGACTCCACAACGCGTAGTACTTTTCGTCGATAGACCTCAAGACCGGCTACTGGCAAATCCAACTCGACGTGAGAAACCGAGAAAAGACTGCCTTTAAAGCACCGACGGCATGTTCGAGTTCAAGGTCATGCCATTTGGCATTTGCTCGGTACCTGCGAATTTCCAACGCGTTATGGATACAGCGTTGGCGGGCTTGAAGTCCCAGACTTGCGTTGTGTACTTCGACGACGTCGTTGTGTTTGCCTCAAACTTCGACGAACACCTCCGGCGCCTTGAAGCTGTACTTCAACCAATCAAGACCTCCGCACTCACGGAAAACCGTGCTCTCCGCCTCACGGCAAACCGCTGCCATCGCTGCCTTCCCACCATCCACCAACAAGAAGGCCGGACGCGAATTTCTCGGCATGCGCGCCTATTACACACGCTTCGTCAAGGAATTTTCACGGATCACCGAGCCACTAACTGGCCTCACGAAGGGCGACGTTGAGGCATTTCAAAGTTGAGGCATTTCAAGAACGGAAACGACGCCTGCAGACGTCTCCAATACTACAACCATGTTTCGCCCTTAACTCTACAGGAGGCCCTTCAAGGTTGTCAGCGACCATCACGCCTTGTGTTGCCTAGCTAACTTGAGGGACCGTTGAGGTCACCTCGCACGTTGGAGTCTAAGACTTTAAGAATTCGACATTACCGTCGTTTACATGTCAGGAAGAAAACACTGCGACACCGACTGCCTGTCTGGTGCCCTCGCCGATGCACCGCCGCATTACGACCACGACGACGACTGCTTCTTGGGTCCATAAATGCCGACGTCTTCGCTGAACGACAGCAAGCCGACCCAGAAATCACGGGCCTTGTGGAATAGTATTTAATCGAGGATTGGCGTCATTTTTTTAACAACGACGTCCTCGTAGAAAAGAACTTCTTTCCGGCCCGGGCCAACTACCTTATCACTGTACCTTCGGCATTGCGACGAGAAGTTCTACAGGCCCTGCAGGAGGACCCGACGGCCGGCCACCTCGGCTTTTCCCGCACGCTCGCCAGGATACAGGAATTGATCTAATGGCCACGCCTTGCTGCCGACGTCGCTCGCTACGTGAGGACATGCCGGGACTCTCAGCGATGCAAGACACCGCCGAAAAGGCCATCAGAGCTTTTACAGCCCATTGAACCACCTCCCCGACCGTTCCAGGAAATAGGTAGGGACTTACTGGGTCCTTTCCTGACGTCGACTGTCGGAAACAAGTGGATCGTAGTAGTTACCGATTACCTCACCAGCTCCATCGAAACAAGGGCCCTGCCCAAAGGCAGTGCCGCCGAGGTAACCAAGTGTTTCGTTGAGAACATCGTCCCGCGTCATGGTGCCCCAGAAGTCATCATCACCGAGAGAGGTTCGGCTTTTACTGCTGTCCTTAGTCAGGCGATCTTGAAATACAGCGAAACAAGCCACCGCCGGACCACAGCCTACCACCCACAGACCAATGGCCTCACCGAGCGTCTGAATAAGACCATCGCCGACATGCTGATCATTTAAATCGATGTTGAGCACAAGACGTGGGACGCCGTGCTTCCGTACGTGAGCTTCCCATGAAAGACGGCCGTGCAGGAAACGACGCAGATGACACCGTAGAAGTAGTTACGGAAGAAACCAGGCAATGACGCTCAAGGCCATGCTACGTTACGTCACCGACGAAGAGAACCTCGACGTTACTGTTTACCTCAAGCGCGCCGAAAAAGCCCGACAACTCGCCCACCTACGCATCAATAATAAACAGGCGACCTACAGCAGCCGTTACAAGCCCCGACGACGGTTCGTAGAATACCAGCCCGTCGACCGTGTTTGGGTCTGGACGCAGATACGCCGACGTGGACTTATGAAAAGCTTCTTCGGCGATACTTCGGATCATACAAGGTTCTTCGACGTTTCGGCGCTCTAGACTACGAGGCAATCCCGGACGGCATCACGAACTCTCAGCGGCACCGCGCGCGACCCGAAGTCGTCTATGTCGTGTGCCTTAAGCCGTTTTATACGCGTTAGCGAACCGTACGACTGCTTTTCTTCCTTTATCGTTGTACTTTATTTGCGTATGCACTTATTTCCCCCCTTCCATGTTCTGTTACCAGCGTCGGGCCGATGCTTTTTCAGAGGGGGCAAAGCCACGCACGCTTCTTTTTGTCATTTTTATGTAACTAGTCCGTTGCACGCGTAGCCGCAGCCTTGCGCAAGCCGCGACCTTATGTCTGGGACTCTTCCAAATTATCTTAGAATCTTCTTATGGTTTCAGCCCGCAAACACAAATAGTTTAGATTATTCTCGAACTAACGCGGCCACCAGCGATAAAGCTCGAATGTTCGATGCTGCATGTATAAATGCCGACGCGCCTTACCGCAGAGCAATTTATCAAAGGCCCACGCTCTGTTCGCCGTTATCAGTGTACAGTGTGTATTGCTGTAGTTTGACTTTCCGTTTCCCGGCCACAAGTTCGGCCAAATAACGAGTTTCATCTTCGACACGTCGACTGCTGCCTTCATCGTCGTCAAGACCCCGTGACACAATCAAGCTAGCGAAATGGCCGCGAGCGTAGCCATGAACTTGGCATGTAAATCACATTGTACATTACATGCATGTCACTACTATTGTCAGTGTCAGTGTCAGTGACATATTGTCACTATTAAAAGCCTTCCGTGTCGCAACGCGGTAAGAACAAGACAGTGGACCACGGTGCGACACTATCATGCTGGCAGACTGGACCCAAGCGTACCATGGGCATGTATGTGACATTGTACATGGCATGCATGTCATGATTTCCATATTAACGCTTGTCATTTATCTTCGTCATAAAGTCACGCCAAACCAAACCAAACCAAAATATAAACCAAACTGTACCAAGTTTGGTTTATATCAAGCGAGTGAAACGGTCGCGAGCGTGCATGAGCGTCACATGGAAGTCACGTTGTACATGACATGCCATAATTTCTATTTTACCACTTGTCATTTGTGTTCGTCATAGAGTCACGTCACGCAATACTAAAGTTGGTGCATATGAAGCTAGCAAAGTGGCAATCAGCGCACCATGAGCGTGGCATGTAAATCGTGTTGTACATAACAAGCACGTCATGATTTTCATATTACTTCCTGTCATTTATGTTGGTCATGCAGAAATGTATCATCATACTAATTTTTGAATACATGAAGGTATTGAAACGACCGCAAGAGTACCATGGCCATAGCGTTTAGCCGTACTGTTCATGACAAGTTATTCCTGATTTCATGACATGACCAGTCGTTTATGTTCGGTAGTCATATGCCGTATCAATTTTGGTGTAAATTTCATAACGATGCGGTCTGGAGAGCACAAAGTCGTAGGCGGCTAGATAGATAGATAGATAGATAGATAGATAGATAGATAGATAGATAGATAGATAGATAGATAGATAGATAGATAGATAGATAGATAGATAGATAGATAGGTAGATAGATAGATGGATAGATAGATAGATAGATAGATAGATAGATAGATAGATAGATAGATAGATAGATAGATAGATAGATAGATAGATAGATAGATAGATAGATAGATAGATAGATAGATAGATGCTTCACATATAAAATTAGCATTCAGAATAAGCCCAGCTTTGAGCCGGCATATTGCGACGCCCAAGCGAATCCTCCGGCAGTCAGGGCACGCAGTTAGTGGTTACTGACCACTTGTTTTAGAAATGTAACACATCCTTAAATACTCAGTCAAACATATACGAGTACCAGCACCCGAATGATACCCATCGCGCGCGGACACCGTCTACGTTTACATCGGATATGACATGTGCTATGGAATTACCGCACATAGCTCTCACAGTCACGTATGCTCCCTCGATTTTTTTATAACGCCGAACGTCATTGCAGGTGTTGGCAAAGCATGAAAAGAGCAAACAGAAACGAGGACACAGAGCGCACGGCCGCGGCCGCGACGGCGCGCGCCATAGAAAGTTTAAAGCTTTTCACGTTACCGGCGAGGCGTGTCCTAAACATATATGTGACTATCGTGTACGTGCTGGAAGCATCGTCCTCTATTTTCACCTCGAAGTACCGCCTTTAAGCCAACAAAAACAATTATATACAGTGCGCTTTAGTCTCCTGTAAGACCTATTATGTGAAACCTTTAGCTTAAAAAGGCTCTTCCATTTCATATACGTTTTCGTTTTTATTTCCTAAGCATTGTTCGTAGTTTGTTACTCATTCAACTGTAGCGAACTGCGTGGTCATTACGCAGGGTGAGTTACAGAGGAAAAATTGTACCTTGAATTCCTTTTGAAGTATGCACGGTCCACCAGCTAAATTTAACCAGGCATTCAAGATATACCCATGCACACTATGGCAAAGTGGCCTATTGCATGTTGCTAACTTCTGCATGCAGTCTCTAACAATACTTTTTCTGTTCTTCCTAATTGCCTAATTAGGTAACAATAAGTAAGCCACATTTCAAATAACATAGTTCGGCAATAAAATAAACCGAATGGTGCAGAATAGTTTGCAAAAGACAAAGCTTTTTCCAATGTGGCGCCTTTCACAACCCGAGTGGTTTTGAAATAATAACGTTCATAAACCAATGAACCTGCTCATGCATTCTGTGTAACTGCAAATGGCATCATGGCAGTAAAATCACTATCCCGGCAACATGGGTAGAGATTGTTGTGACATGCATTTACCCCTGCAAGGTTAGTAAGTTAAGTAACCCACATTCGAAGCGACAAAGTTCGGCAATAAAATAAACCGAACCGTGCAGAGTAGTTTGCAAAATACAAAGCTTTTTCCAATGTGGCGCCTTTCACAACCCGAGTGGTTTTGAAATAATAACGTTCATAAACCAATGAACCTGCTCATGCATTCTGTGTAACTGCAAATGGTATCATGGCGGTTTGTGTCGTATAAATGTGCGTTTCGTTGTTCAATAAAATTCAGTCGCGAGTCTGCGCCAGTCTTCGTTCACTTCCTTGTCCGTGTTTACTTCGCGCAGCACCTTGTTTCATGACCGACGTATTGACGAGAGCACTTTTCTTCCTCAGCCTCGAAAAGAGAAGTACGCTTCTGAAAACGCCGTCACCGGTGACACGGCATGCTCGAGAATCTTCGATTGCCTTTGCTTACGGGTTTAGAACCGATGAACCGGTATATCACGTCGAACCCGTGTGTTGTCAGTATTTGCTCATCGCTGGCCCATGATCTCCACATCCAATAAAAATATTGGCTATACAGATTTTATTCCAGTCATAATGTGCGTGCAAACGTCGAGGTATGAAATTATGCCCACATTTACACATTTCACGACAAGTGTAGGGCACTGTGAAAAGTTAGGCGGGAACGATTGTTCTCATACATGTGAAGAACACCTGCAATGCATACCTACAAGCGGCGCACGGCAAGCCGACTACGCTCTATGTTCCAGCTTCAGCCATTGACGCCTGAAATACCAAAGTAGTTTTTTCAAGCAAACTCTGAATTGGCTAGCCTACGTTGACGTCCTAGTGGTCACACTGATATGCCTCTTCCCCCCTAGGCAGAACGCGTGCGGAGAATGTGCTATAAGTAAATCTGTTGGCTGGGTAGCCAGGCCTCATCAGCATCCAAGTGAACTCGTATAGGAAAGCCCTCGTCGTCGACGTGGAGCCACCATCGTAACGGCTACACTTTACATTTTTTCCCCATTCTGATGTTATTTGTCATGTTATATGTAAGTACCTTTCTATGTGCGGGTCAATAATATCTGGGGTTTAACATCCCCAAACCACCATATGATTATGTGAGACGCCGCAGTGGAAGGCTACGGAAATCTACACTACGTGGGGTTCTTTAACGCGCACCTAAATCTAAGTACACGGGCCTCAAGCATTTCCGCCTCCATTGAAAATGGAGCCGCCGCGGCGAGGATTCATCCCGCGACCTTCGGGTCAGCAGTCGAGTGCCATAACCACTAGACCACCGCGGCGGGGCTGTGTGCCGCTCATTTCACTACATTGTCAGCAATTGGCCAATAGAGATGTAGTGTGGGGGTATTCTATATCAATCAGCGAAAGGCCCATGTAGTATGTGCGATGTTGTAGCAGGTATATAACAGTAACCACAAAATATAATAACAATGTAACTATGTCATTTGCCATTTTTATTCTTGTCTTACTAGAGCAATGGGCCACGTACTTTTCCAAGTACACAGAGGGCAGCTACATGGGCAGCGAACACCTTGATCACTATGAACGAAGTACTACCATCATCAAGAAACTTTTCGAGGACAAAGAGGTTGGAAAAGTTGGCCTGAGATATCTGGTCGCCTGGAGCATCTATAGGCAGCTGGCCAAGTTCACAGATCCATACTTGATGCGCGGCTACAAGAAGGCCGACGAAGCTTGTTTCCTGCTCGTCAAGGATGTAATGCGCCTGGCGATTGTCAGTCACTATTTCCAGAAACGTACGTATAATCCATGTACAGTATTCACGAAGTTGCTGTCATCATTCTGTAAGTTTGTTGAGATATGCTGCAAAGAGAACATTCCCAGGGAGGGGGCATCTACATCATTAACTAAAAGTAGTTGCCATCAGGAAACATGGCGACAACTTTAGGCAGATAAGGGGAAATGTCAGTCGTGCTCTGAGTAACGGCGTTCTGCGGTTGCGTGAACAAGGTAGAATGGCGTTCTAACATGTGTGGCAGGGCGAGGTACATAGAAAGCATCTCTACGAGCAGTGTGGTTCAAGCGCTCTGCAATTCCATTTGTGTGAGGGTGATAAGCCGTAGCAGTGCGATAACCCACGTGACACTTAACAAAATATTCAACTACTTCGGAGAGGCAGGCACGGCCGCGGTTACTAAGCAGCTGCTGGGCCGGCCCTTGACGTATGTTAAATCGACGAACCCGCAAGGTGGCGACGGTGCGCACTGTAGCTCGAGCAAGCGCGGCAGTCTCAGAGAATCACATGAGCTGGTCCACTGTCGCAAGTACCCAGAGTTTTCCAGCAGCTGTCGCCGGAAGGGACCATATCGAATCGATACCGATGCATCCAAAGGGTTTTCTTTGGTAAGGTAAACGGTGCAGGCCAGCTGGCTAGAGCCTGGATGAAGATGTTTGGCGCTGGCAATCGGGGAAAGTCTGCATGGACTCCTTGACGTATCAGTACACCCACCTCCAGCAGTAAGCTGTTGAAGGCGCTGCTACGCCTTGAAAAATACCAAGGTGGTCACACTACGTATCGGCGTGCAAAGCTGCGCATAATGCAAACGCAGGCTGCGATGTACTAATAACCACTCGCAGCCATTGGAGCTCTGATTTTATCAGTGGATGACGTCATCGCAAATGGCGAATTATTAAGCTTGACGGCGCTTCACGCGGGTTGGTAGAGCCGAATGGATCGCAGAGCAAGCTTATTGCCGAGGCGACCTAAGGGTCCTTTCATTGCACAGAAACCATTGTGTGGTCAGTGAAAGAAACAGTAAGCTGCGATGTTGAGCAGCGGGCATTGACGTCACAGAAGGGGCAGCGCGAGAAGGCGCCCACCGCGCTACAACACGCGGATATTGCAGTCCAACGTGCAACACGGCCGCAGCGATCAGTTTAAAGACGACAGCCAACAAAGTGCGTGTTCATGCGCCATATCTATTAGTTGGCTATATAAATGCGACCTGAACTTGGTAAGAGCATATATGATAGCTTGACATTCTTATTCAGTCACGCTGTAATTATTCTGAGCTTTTGCTGAGCGTTCGACTTGCAAGATCGACGACATTTTAAGGAAATACTGGTTTGCCCTTTACGAGGACAGTGCCGAGCCCAACACCATAGGCATCTGGGTACACCTCTGTGGCAGGCTTCTGATCTTCGTGCTACGAATTTGGTGGAGAGATGAGCCAGTGGCGATTATTCGCGGACACCTTGTCGCACTATGGTGACCGCGAGGCGAGGGGACCGTTGGTGCCACCGGGTTTCATCACGGATGAAATCATGGTAGCGAAATTACGAATAACGTTTTCTGAAATACAAGCACAGTCCAATGAAACTGCGTAAATCTTTGATGGATGTCGGCTTAGGAAAATCTGCAATGGGCCCGGAGTTTGGCAGCGTTGGGGAGAATTGCATCCGAGGATAAGATATCACCCAGGTATCGCAAGCTGCCGTCCATCAAATCAGCACTTCTTTAAATTTAGTTTAAAATCATGGCATATTATAAGTACGTCTACGTACGCCCAAGTCGGTCGAGTTACGTGGTGAAGTCGCAAGCGAGAGCGATGACGTCGTCAAGATACCACAAGTATGATGGCGATTCAAGGCTTGGAAAACTGTATATATCGTGCGCTCAAATGTCGCGGGAATAACTTGCACGTCGCTGAGGTATACCAGGAGTGTCTGGGCTGGGCCAGGCGACAGCGGCGACTTAGAGGAGCGGTTCTGGCGCTGTGACCTGCGGGGCGGTGGAAGGACTTCATCGTCTCAATGGCGGATGCTTAGGAATGTTTAGGTTTCGGTCTGGAAACATGTCGTCGATTTGTTGCTCGATCGCGTGGCAGAGCAGAGGCGTGAAAGTCGAATTGGGCTGTTTCACATGCGCTGGATGCGCGAAAGGCACCAAGGAGAGTTGACATGCAACCTTCTTCTGTATGAATGAGTTGGTTTTTCCGCAAGCAGTGTGGACTGGTCGGAGATTCCGACCGAATAAGCAATGAGTGCTTATCGCGCGATGAGGAGCGACGACGGAACGATCGCTGCCTGCGTATCTCTGCGCCGAGCTTGATGATTTTTGCCATCGACAGTGGTTTCTTCGCAAGGAGCAAGTCGAAGGCAGCGTCCTCTATACCTGATCTTGTCTGAATCTGAACAGTTCTGATCTTGCCTCAATGGGACATCGTCGCGTTAGCTCGCTTACCCATGTGCAGGATATTTCCAATAGCTTATCAATGATTCTCTGTCCTGCCGGGGGAATTAGCGCAAACGCAATTTTCACAGCAGCAGGGCCACCAAATGACAGCAACTAATTGGGCCTTGAAATTCACCCATATCGGAATTTCTGTGGCGGGGATGGTGCACCAGAGGCTGGCCACATCACTGAGGTAAAATAGCTCGTGGCTCAGCTTCCCGGCATCATTTAAATTGTTGATAATGCATTGTCGCTTGCACTGTCGACAGCCAGTCTTCCACGCCAACGTCGTCTGTGGCACTGAAAAGCGGAGAGTGATAATGACGAGGGGGACGATGGTGCATGACACACGGGGCAGGAAGTGCCTCCTGGGGCGTCTGCTGAGATGCATTTTGCGACATGCCTGAATGGATACGATGGAATCGAAGGCCCACCATAAGCTATGCCGTGGCACTTTCCAGCAGTTATAAATATGTTTACTAGACACTGGCATAAATGTCTACCGATAGCTCGCCAAACGACTCAATTCAGGGACCTCAAGAGCGATGGGAGTTTACGAGCAATGGGCGTTAGAGACAGATGGAGTAGATAGCACTGGAAATGATGCCCCACTATAGGTTAACTCTTCGCTACAATATTAACTGCAGTCATCTGAAGAAACATTCGGTCTATCATACTTCACCTGTTATATATCACTGTAGTAGAAAGTCATTGGCATGGTGCGAGCTTCGCGTTAATCGAAGCGCCATCTAAGTCCTTCTTTTTTCTCGCCGACATTATTTGTAGAATTTCAGATCAGTAAGCATAAAAACCATTTTTTACGTAATTTAGTCGGTCAGAAGCGTGTATAGCGTGACTTCGATACTGGCGGCCAACTACCCAGATGCGTTTGATAGCTACACGTTATCAAACTGTATGTGGGTAATTGGCCGCCACTATCGAAATCACGCCACAGAGAAGTCACACATACAGTACACACACAACTTCTGTCCGGTGGCGATCCACCTATGTGTGAGATATGTGGTGAATCACTAACCGTGCTTCACATTTTAATCGAGTGCATAGAACTAGATACCCTAAGGAAAACATATTTTCCATTACCTTACCGATAACAACCACTGCACCCATAAATGTTCATCAGTAGGGAACCGGTTTTTGAACATCAATAATTGTTTGCGTTTATAGAAAAAGTACAAAAGTTTCATGTGATTTACCCTGGGAATCCGTAGCACGACATCTCAAAAGAGGTTGATGCTGCGGTAGAAATTTCAAGAAAGCACCTGCCTCCCTGCCTTTGGCCTCAAAGGCTTCGAGGAGGCATTCGTGCTATTTACCATCTCTCACTTGTACATACCATGCCCACTTGTAATTCATCCCACACCCATACATCACGTCACGTATCACTGCCATAATTTTATACCCTATAAACACATTTTACGCTTCTTTATAGCGCATGATTTTAGACCTCTATACGCCTTGTGCACCGCCTATAGAGGCGCCACTGATAGCCACCTAGCGGGCGCCGCCGACAGTGCGTGCGGGAAGCCGAGCAGACGACAGCGCTTTGCACAGCTTTGCTGTGAGGAAATGAATGAAGTTCGCGGCTGCTATTTCCCCATCGTGCGGGTGCCAGACAACTAATTCTGCACTGGCAGCTGCAGGAAAGGCGCGGGCCTCTACGAAAGTGGACTTGTGCACGACGTTTGTCACGAACGAGCGCTTAACTAAGCGCACGTCGCCGATTTCGAACGACGGCATGAAAGCCTGGCGCCGACGGTTCGTGCGCGACAGAGCGCGCGCATCGAAAAAACAAGTATAAAAAGGCGCCGGGAGCGCGCCCGCGCGCCTCTTACCCTCTCCGCAGAAGACGCCACCGACACAGCCAACGAACGCGAAAGATCGGCATATTCGAGAAAGCAAAGCCGAGCCAGCGGCGCCGTCTGATTCCGCAGACGAATCGGTGAGAGGATCTCGCCCTTTCTCTAGCTTTCGCTGTGCTACGCACAGACGAATCATACGCACCTTCATGAAGCCACGCGTGAGCCGATACAGGCAATGCAAGCGCAGCAAGCGCGCGGGGGCACAGTCAGGAGTTAGTCGGGGATGAAGTTATGTCGTTCTAGTGATAGCATCGTTCGCTCGACCGCAGAAGACGTGTTGTTTGATGAACTAGTGCTGTGAGTTAAATATCAAGAGATGACAGTGACAAGTTTTGAAGAGGGTTGCCGAGAAGACATGTGATGACCGACTGCGGAGGAGAACGAACGTCCGCGTTGAGTGAATCGTCATGCCGGTGAATATCAAAGGTGCGTCGCGCAGACCAGCGTAACAAGATCCAGCTATGAGGTGCAGCTCGTGGTGAACATCCGCTTTGTTCTGTTTACAAAGGTGAGGTCTCAATCACTTCTTGTTCTTTCTGAAGTCAACCATTGCTGCATTTCTGTTTCTGTAAATAATAAATACAGAACTTAGCTTGTAATAGCGCGGTACATGTACCGCGCTAGTACAAGCTAAGTTCATGGATGACCAACTCGCCCGAACTACAACACTTCTAAAATATAGAACGTTTGAGCGAAGTGCCCTGCACGGCGGTCGAACCGAATCAACGCATGCTCAGGCTGATAACTTTGGTCGTCTACCAGTGTAAACATGATCGAGTGCATCCAGCGAGCACCGATATGACAGAACGAAAGCACTAGAACAAGAAGCGACGTGTTAACCCGCACAATGACGAAGCGGCTCGTCTTTGCCAACGAACAGCGGCGATCCATTGCTTCCGTCGCTCTTGCCCAGGAGGCCTTGCGGTAAGTGAGTAAAACCGTGTTCCGGGCGCGTTTTTGTAGGTGTTTGAGCACTCCACGCCACAGCGATTGTTATTCGACATCCCTTGAAGTGTCGGCCACCACACATACGACGAACGTTGCTTATTTCACTACGGAAACGAGAACAACGCGGATACACACGTACAACGACGTAGGAAACCACGGCGGCCGTCTGCTTGCTTTCCCGAGAGCAATGATTGAGTTCGCCGCCTATGGCGCTTCCGTCGGCGCGCACTAGGCGTATACAGCTATAATACACGCTGTCATCGTTATCATTGATCATCGCTAACACCACATCAAAGACATGGCGCTGTTCGGCCACCCATAACTCTTGCGCCAAAAACCCCACTATTCATGAATGGCGCGAGTGCGCGGAAAATTGGAAAGTGACGCACTACTGGTGGCCAAGCGAACCAGAAAACTGAGTCGTAGCAAACCGACGGCCGTGAAAGGCACGCGGGTATGTTCGTATCGATTACAGACAGTTTGCCGAATACTGTGAATGATGCGTAGCGACATCTTAAGCTGCAGAAGTGCAGGGACTTTAGCGGTATGTCTTTATTCCACCAGCGAAGGTTTCGTGCCCTTGGATCTATGTATCAGTCAGCTCTGGACAGCTTCTGTGCTTCGGATGTCTGCGGTGAGGCTATGCGTAGTACGTAGCCTGTTTGCATGTGAACGCTTATGCATGCATGTTTAGCATGTTTAGTTTTAGCATGTATATATGCTAAAACGCTACTTACGTGTCAATCATTTTATGTAAACATCGATGCAGTCGCAATGAAATGATTTATTGCAGCAAGATTTTGTGATCAGCGTTGTCATTTCGCTCGACCTGTATGTGGCAGAAATAAACTACGAAAGTAAGTATCCAAGATGCTTCTCGGCTTCTAATCACTAATTGACTGCAATACGCAATATGGAAACAAACGAAACATAGAGAGGGGGCTGCCGGAGTGAGCGGGAGACAGCCAAGGCGCAGAAGCAGTCGGCGGCATAGTATGCAATGCGGAACTTCAGCCGCCATATGAAAGCGCCATTGGGCTTTTGAAACGTATTTCATTTTTTACACGACTATAAATTATGCAAAACAGCGTTCTTAGTTCTAAAACCTAAATTGAATGTGAAATATAATAGAACCTATTCTTTTGAGAGCCAAATAATACTTTTCAAATGTTTTCACAGCTACCATTACAATTCAGAGGGCGCAACCACCACGTCTAATTTTCGTCCCCATTGGCTCAATGGGTCTGTCATTCCCTTGGTAGTAGTACAAACACAATGCCGAGACAATATCCGCTGCGAAGTGGATATCGTCACTATGCAGTCTGTACGTTTTATTGACCTTTGTTCATCTTACCTTTGATCGGCTGAATTTTATTCACATTTGTGCGGATATTTTCAATGAAAATGAAGGTAACGTGATGTTCTTGCAATTTTTCCTACTCAACAGTGACTCCACCTGAGATACTGCAAAATGCGAAGCGCATGGCGATCGCAGTCAGGGCTAGATTTTCGGCAGCCCTGAGATCCTCCAGCTGGCTCAGCCGCGAAGCTCGGGGATATTTAATGGACAAGTTGTCCGATAAATTCCAAATAGGAAGTCCAGGAAAGCGATTAAAACCGGAATCCGTCGAAAAGTTTTACGGTGAGTATTGCCATGTTTAGTGGGCACCATTTCGGACGTTTAACCCAAATGAGTTAGTTATTAGTGGTGAGCCATTTGAGATGGGCCAAAGCGATTTTCTTGTAAAGACATATTGGCTAAACGCAGTTGGCAAGCCAAAAAGTGTGCATGGCACGAAATCATAAAGCGGAAAGGATTCTGTTGCAATTCTGAGCGTGACCTTCATACCGTTGCAGTGAAAGCAATCGTTGATGAAACATCAATGCGGCATTCCAATTCATATTGCTGACGATAACAAATGCCTGTTGTAGTAATTAAAGGTCACTGCTGCAAGCTTCGTTAAAATGCATGGGCCGATATTGCTAACCTCCAGTTTTACGAAAGTGACCCACTGTTTCTCTCCTTTCAGAAAGCACAACTTTTAGATGCGGAGTATCTTATGGCGTAGTTCAATCCGGTGGTGGTGGTGGTGGTGGTGTGCGGCGTCACCACCCTTACTGCGCATGCGCATACCCTCTCCACTGCCCATCTCCCCTCCCCCTTCTACACTTCCCTCTCCACTTCCCCTCTCCGCTCCTCCTCTCTCATTTCCCTCTCCCCTCTCCCCTTTCCCATCTCCACTTTTCCTCTCCCCTCTCCACTTCCCCTCTTCCTTTGCACTCTTCCTCTGAAACGCGGGCTAGACATGCCGAAATTCTCTCCTGCGCAACGCCGCGATGAGCACCAGCGCATGCGCGTCCCCTCCCCCTCTCTCTCCTCTCCTACGCTGCCACCCTCTCGCACGCCTGCCGACTGCGTTCCCCGCTCGCCCTGTGAGAATTAACGGCCAGGCTAGAGAGAAGACAAGACGCGCATAGCTTTCCTCTTCGCGTTCCACGACGCGAGGTCGGTAGCATGCCAAAAGAACGCCAACGGAACGCGATCGTGCAAGTGCTCCGGCTTCGTATCGCCTCCTGGTCCCCTTTAGCGCGAAATGGTGTAAATTTTTTTTTGTTTAACTCGTCTGTAATGAAGTATCCATGCTCTCAGCTGCCACAAGTTAGCACCACTTAGAGCTATAGCTGCAAACTCTCATCTTTTGCTAGATCTTGAAACAATTGTTTAAACAGGCGGCAGAGTTATTGTGTTGTGTTATTGTTCGTTATTATGCATAATCCAACGACATTAACCTGAATTTTGACGTTAGATTGTATTGTAATGCCGACTCATGTTTTTTTCTTGTAACATGATGAACGCTCATTGAGGTATTTTTAGCTAGCGAACCGTTGTGAACGAAGCTGGAGGAACGTTGTGAAGCTTTCTTGCGCCGGATAATGTAAGATAGGGGCATATATTTAATTGAGTTTCAATTTAGACAGTAAGGTGACTGATATTTCACGTGCATAGAACGCTGCACAGCAGAACCAAAAATCTGCACTATTACGAAGCACAATACGAAGGTGCCCCTAGTGTTACTAGGGGCACCTTCATATAACAGGCAGCCATAATAAATCTTGTGGCACGATTTCGCTTACTGATGTTAGTTGCACACCCACTAATGTGATAAGGAAGTGTGCCAAGTTTTAATGAAGAATATTTGTTAGCAAAAACGTTATGAATGTTCGCGTACGGAAAATACCAAAATTTTAGTTCTGAGAAAATCAAAAAAAAATTTCGAAACATGTGCAGCGCTTACACAACCTGACCAAGAGCCCTAAAATCCTTGATCTTTGTAGCCAGTTCCATTCTGGACCTCAATCCTGTGTTGCATTGCTCGAGCGGCAAATTCCGTTTTCTTTCCTAGCTTTCTTTGAAGCATCATGGCCGTGACGCTTTCGCGATGCGGTGGCAATCGTTTGTGAGGCAAGTTTTTGCAGTGTAGAGGCCAGGCTCGAAGCCAACGTGTTTCAATATATCAAATGTGCTTCTTTTGCCGTTAATAAAAAGACACTCATCATCATACAAAGCAAATTTATTGATTTACAGGCTGACATACGTGTCCTTAAGGTGTACGACGTTTCGAACGTATCGTGGTTTTGGGACGTTAAACTCCAGATAAAGAAGTGTATGACGTTGCGCGTCCACCTGGAGAGAAGTTTATTACTTTTATGATTAAAAATGATAGGTTTGCAATGCTATAGGAGGATTATTACATGTTCACACTTGAGATGATTGTTAAATAACCAACAAAGTACAACATATCAACCTAATTTTATGACGCACACAAAACTGGCACTTTCAGTTTGCGTTTCGTACATGGCGGGTTTCTACCATTTTTGCTTGTATCTTTGGAAAGGAGCTCCGTAGACAGAAACTTTATGCAGCAAAATGATGGGCGACAAACTGCGCATTTAACATGATGAAAAAAATAATAATGCTTTTTCCACTTGTTCTCATACCTTAAAGGATGTTAGATCCGTTTGTTCTCGATGGTCTTTTTCCAGCAGGCTACTACTTGCTTCAGTATCAGCTGGCGCCAGTTCATACGTAGCGTGCCGTGCGAGCGTACCTGGAAGAACTTGGTGTCATGACACGAAATTGGCCGGTATTACGAGCAGATATTACCATTATTGAGAACTCTTTGGGAATCATGAAATGCAGTCTATGATAGAAGAAGCTCCGGAGGGCAAGTTCTGACAAATTGCGGTGTGCCGTTGAAGATGTGGAGATAGGTTTTGCACGAAGCTTACCCTAGCAGGCGACCGGGAAGGAACGCGACGTTTTCCACTACCGAAGCGAACAAAGACTCTACGGCCGGGTTTGTCGACTCTCCGGCACGGCGCAGAAAAGGCACTCGAGGCAGGATGTAAACAAACACGCGTTTATTAACTCAAGATGCAGCACAGTGCGACAATCACGGGTTCGCGGGCCGTCAGGCTAACTCCGCAAGACCGATGGAGTACGCTTGCCAGCGGCGCTACGACTATCACCCAAAGGGCAGCAGTCGAGCACACCGACGAAAAGCCGCCTGCCAGAGCAGCGCGTAAACCTCTCGTGCAAGCCTGAGAGCATATCACGCAGCGAACCAGCACTAGACAGAAGCGAGCTCAAGGGAGAGGGGGTTGTCACTGGCGGCCAATGAGGACCGGCCAAGCGCAGTGACGTAGGCTAGCGTGCTGAGTGGCGGGCATTTTCCACGGATATTTTCCGACACCTGGCGCGCGCTGGGAACACCGACGCATGGCTCGCACCAGGCAAAAAGGCGTGGCGGCGTAGCCATGGTAGCCATACCGCGAAATAACGGCGGTTCGCGGCGCTCGAGCCGCGCGGCGGCAGCACACGCGCTAGCTGGGAAACGAGGCGCCAAAGGTGAGTGCGCGCTCGATTCCCGCATTCCTCCCTCCTAAAGACCGAGGCCAGCCTGTGAAAGAGGCTGTCCGAGGCCAAGTGGCAAGGTCGTCCTAGCCGCAAAGGGGTTGGCCAACGAGGCAATGTCCAAAAGGTTGGTGTCGTCGTCTTGAAGATACAAGTAAGCCCACAGGTTGGCCATGGTCACACAAAACGTCCCACCAAAAGTTCCACCACCAGGGAGAGTCCGAAGCCCAGGTGGGATGGGAAAAGGTGCACAAGGGCGGGCAGCCAGCCCGCTTTATGTTCGCCGGACTGGAGAAGTTGGCAGCCGGGAACGTACGAGGCGAGGCTGCAAGTTGCGTGCGGCAGCCAACCGCCAAACGTCGATGGGACGGGGCCTCACAGAAACGACAGGCCGGAAGAGCAGGCAGCCAGGAACGGAAGCCGGAGCTATCACGGTCAGGCCTGGGCCAAAGCTTGAGTGGGCGGACGGGCCGCCGAAGCGGCTGTCGAGGCTGTCAGGCGGGTAAGGCAGGGTGGAGGTGGCTGCAGGGCAGGAGGCCGGAAGGAGACCACTGCAGGAAAGACCAGAGAACAGCAGGCCAGCCGGTGAGGTCAGGCTGGTGGCACAGTAGAGCCAGGCGCCCGGAAACGACAGGGCGATGCAGAAGTGAAATGCCTCCGGCATAGTCGGCTTACCAGAAGGGGTGCCTGCTTGACAGTGCTGCCCAACAAAGGGGTGCTTGCGAGGTTATGGCTTTGACAACACGTCAGAGGGTATTTTCGACGAAAAGGGCCTTCTGCCACTTCAACACGTATGTCGCCGCACTTTAGCGGTTATTCTCCATTCACTATCATGGTATGGAACAAAGTCCAGCTACCTGTTATTGGGAGAAAGGAAGCTGAAGTGCGTTTCCGCAGGTTGTACCGGTGGCGTGGCTTGGGGCCAGCCTTCTCACGGCTTCCTGCGGTTCGGTGACTGCCTGCCCCCCTCCCAAGTCGTTGCTGGGGCAACGAAAGGTTTGAGGTCAGAGACGTTAACTGGACCACCTACTTGTCTCTCTTGGGAGTCAGCCAGCTTGTACACCAGAGGCGACACTTTGGTCTGCACTCGGTATGGACCCAGCCACTTGGCCGACCGAGAGGCAGAGATGCCTTTGGCGGAGTCACTCAAGACGCGATTGTGCCTGAAGACGAGATCGCCGACATCGTAGTGTACTTCCTGATGCGTCCGGTCGTATTGAGCCTTCTGTCCAGGTCGCGCTTTTGCCAGGTTGGAACGCGCCAAGTCGAGGGCTGCGTCGATCGGTGAGCGCAATTCCGCCGCGTAGCCCGACGGGCGGACTATCGTGGCGGACGCCCCGCTGCCGCCCCGCAGAACGCGGTCCATGGGGTTAGGCACCTCTCTCCCAATGTTGAGAAAAGCGGGCGTGTACCCGGGTGAACTGTTGACCGTGGACCGTAAGGAGAAGCCTATCTCGTTAAGATAGGCATCCCAATCCCTGTGTTGCTGTGCAAAGGCTGTCACAAGGGCTTTAGATCTCGGTTGATCCGCTCAGTCGGGTTGGCCTGTAGGTGATACGTGGTTGTTTAGCGGTGCTTAATACTAAAAGCCGCACACGCATCCACAAACACCTTGTACGCGAGTAGGACGCATTATCCGTGATCAACTTCGCCGGAAAGCCAAAGCGGGTAAAGACCTGGGTCAACTTGCCCCAGATTTCGCGCGCCGTTAGCTTCCGAAGGGGAAACAGCACGACCAACTTCGTGAAGTGATCTGTTCCGCCAGGAGAAGAACATGGCCTCTCTGGCTTCTTGGGAAATGTCCCATTATGTCACAGGCCGCGACTTGCCAGAGTTGTTGGCTGTCGATCTGCTGCATGAGCCCGGGTGGCTTGCCCTGACGAGGCTTCACGCATTGGCACACGTGGCATGAGCGGGCGTAGTGAAGGGCGTCACGCTTCATGCCAGGGTAGGTAGCAGAGCGGCACAACTTGTGAAAAGTCTTAAGGCCACTCGCATGTCCGTCCAACCGCGAGTAGTGGAAATAGCCGAGGGTGGCTTTCCTTAGACTGCGGGGTATTACCACCTTAAAAAGACTCCTGGGGAGCTTCTTCAGATGGGACATAACGCAGGAGAACGCGATCAGCATCAAGCAGATACGAGTCCAACGTGCTCGCAGTAATACCAGTCTGCGTTCGGCACTCGGCGCCGACAGCAATACCAGCTGTCCGTTTGCGCCCGGTGGCTAGACCGCCACGTTCCTCTTGGGAGCTCAGCTCTTTGAGCCCGGCAACAATTTGCTGACAAAAGGGATCGTCCTGCTGTGCCTTGAGTAGGTCCTCTCTGCTGTAGGTCCTCGCTGCTGAAGACAGGGTCTACAAGGTACGCGTCCTCACCCGAGGCGGTCGACTCGAAAGTCACTTCACCATCGGGGTTCGCGCGTTTCGACCCATTGTAGCCAGACGCCCCGGAGTCTACTTCCTGCGACTGCTCTAGGGAGTGGCGGACAGAAGTGTCAGACGCTACAACGGGGGCACGCGACAAGGCGTCGGCCATGACGTTCAAACTCCATTTCTGGTTGCGCACAACAAAGTTGTACCGCTGCAAAGTCAGCGCCCAGCGCGCGAGGCGGCCCGAGGGCTCGCGCAGGTGCTTAAGCCAGCCGAGTGTCATGTGGTCCGTGTCCAACACGAATGGCACGTTGTCGACGTAGCAGTCGAACTTCCGGAGAGCAAAGACTATAGCGAGACATTTCCTTTCAGTCACGCTGTAGTTGCACTCGGCAGCGTTCAGTTACTGTTTCACAAAGGTGACTGGCCTCAGGACGCCGTCGTTCTCCTGAAGAAGTACCGCCCCGAGACCCACGTCACTCGCGTCCGCTTGGACAATGAACTCTCTGTTGAGATTGGGCAGCTTCTGATCGGCTGTGCTAACGAGAGCTTCGGATAGCGCCTTTAAGGCTCGGCATTGCCCCGGCCCCCAGCTCCATCGTGCCGACTTCTTCAAGAGTGCGGTCAAGGGCGCTTGGAGGTCCGCGCAGTTTGGGATGAACTGTCGGTAGTAGTTGACCACGCCGATAAAGCGCCTCAGGCCCAGAATGTTCGCAATCGTCGGGTACTTTACAATGGCTCGTACCTTCTCCTCGCATGGCAGAACGCGACCGCTCTCGATAGTAAAGCCCATTAGTGAAATGCGAGTCTCAGCTATTTGAGCTTTCTTCGGTTTCAAGGTCAACCCGGCGGCACGCAACCTCTCGAGGACATCCTCCAAATGGCGCAGGTGCTCTTCGAATGTTCGAGAGAAGATGACGATGTCATCGAGGCACGCCATGGAGAATTGCCATTTAGCGTCCCCGAGACTGCGGTCAAGCAGTCTCTGGAACGTAGCTGCAGCTCCAGAAAAGGCAAACGGCATGCGTCTAAACTCGTACAGACCTCTGTGAGAGGTGAACGCAGTTTTCTCCGCGTCAGCCGGCTCCATCAGAACCTGCAGGTCACCGCGGCAAGCATCCAAGGTGCTGCAGTAGCAGGCACCGGCTACAGCAGCCACGATCGAGTAAACGTTAGGCATAGGATGGCATCCTTCCTCGTGACCTCGTTCAGCCGGCGGTATTCCACACCGAGCCGGTAGGAGCCGTCTCTTTTGGGGACCATTACCATCGGGACCATTACCACCGGCAAACCCCGCCAGTCGCAGCCATGGCTGCAACTGGCGCTGACTAATACTCCTAGGTTTAAATGCACCTATATACCCCATAAAGTCGACGGGAAGATGACCGCCGCCGTAGCTCAGTGCTAGAGCATCGGGCGTGGTATTCGAAGGTCGCAGGTTCGCTCCCTGCCGGCGGCAAGTTATCCTTTCGTCCACTTTACTTTCTTCACACTTTACCCTAATTACAACGAATAACATCCCCTATACTTTCTTTTGTCTGTTAGTTCTCATTAATATTATAACCTGCTTTGTATCTTCCGGGTGTTGTATACATTGTGTAATAACCACATAATTAGTGTTGAACTTCTGTACTGCTCCATTGTTTTATGATCTTCATGTCCTGTTATTATGCTTGAAGTTTCTACGTCTACATTTCTTGTTTTAGGGGCGAAGCTCCTTATGCCGTGGGTGTGTCCATCCTCCGTTTGTAGGTTTGTTTGTTTGTATTAGCCACCTCTAGTCCATGAGAAGCGTGCGTTCTGGTATGCAGTAGAAGAAGACGTTGACGAGTGAGACTCTCGTGCGTGTTCGCCTGTGTGGCATTCTTTCTTCTTTACTGCGCGCCTTTTGGTATGCAGTAGAAGAAGACGACGTTGACGAGTGAGACTCTCGTGCGTGTTCGCGTGTGTGGCGTTCTTTCTTCTTTACTACGTCTCGTGTTTTCAACGACACCCGAAGACAACACTTCAGAAGTAACGCGCCATGAGCATAAAATTTTTGTCTCTATGCCATGAGGCTCCCTCTTGGCACGCTTACTCTTTAGCTCGGAGTCGCCAGATGGAAGAAAAGGCTGCGGAACTGAGGGCACGGAAGGCGGCGGCAGCGCGCGCTCGCAGACATAATCCTGAGGTGAGAGCCCGCGAGGCCGAAGCTGCACGTCGACACCGCAAAGCAGATTCCGCCGTTCGAGCCCGCGAAGCCGAAGCAGCTCGACAAGCTGCACGGCTGCTGCGCGAAGACCCCGCCGTTCGAGCCCGCGAGACAGAAGCTGCTCGACAAGCTGCACGGCTGTGGCGCGAATCGAATCTTCAAAATGTGAATGACCGTGAAGCGGCGAGAAAGCGCGCGTACCGGCAGGGCAGAGGCCGAGGCTGTGCGAGCACGTGAAGTGGCTGAAAAACGCATCAGGCGGGCTCTGCCCGAAGGCGCCGACGCGCGCTTCCAGCGAAACTTCCTTAATAACAGTTTCGGCCATAGTTGCGGTCTGTGCGACAGATTGCGGTTCTCAAACAATCTAGTCACAATATCTGCATCAAGAAGGGCCACGCGCGCGCCAATGCCATCACGTGCTGCAGTGCGAGTTCGCTTCGCCCCACTCATCATCATTCACCACGTGGATATGCTCTGATTTTTTGTGTTTATATTTCTTGTGAAAAATAACTGTATTGCCCAACTGCCATGCTCTCGAAGGACAGTAGCAGTATTGTAAATAAATAAATAGATAAATAAATAACCTCTTCACCGAACAGCGAGATCGAAGCCCCGCTATCCAGCAACGCCGCAAACTCTCGACCAGCAATCGTAAGGGCGATGAACGGCGCCGGCGTGGCTCGAAAGTTATGTCCAGCGCCACACGCCATAGGTGCCAGAGGTTGGGTTATACCTCTATGCTCTCGTACTGCTGTCGCCGCCGGCGAAGGGGAGCTCACCGACGGCTCGCCCCTTTTCCCGACGGGCGAGCAGCCATTGCGTCGGGTGGGGGGCGTGGTATATTCGCGTGGTGTGGCCACGCTCATGACAACGGTAGCAGATGACGCCTTTTCCCCCATCAGTGAGGGATTTTGGCGATCCTTGAGAGCTCGGAGGTCTCCGTTCGCTAGCCGCAAGGTGGGCTCCACAATCGGATCTCTCCTCGTGCATATGTTAGACTCTCATACGTTAGACTGTGATAGAGTAATGATACTGCTTGGTGTCAATGATTGAGTTTTCGAAGGTGATGACCTTTCTACAGGATCGCGTGTCAGTGATGTCAGTTCAGTGTACTTAAGAGTGGCAATCTTCCTATGGTTGATGTGGCCTATACAGCTGTCGATGGAAAACGCCGACACTTTTCTCATTTTAAAGGTAGCAGTCATGCTCGGCTCGACCGAGCTTACGTGACCTCGCAACTAGCATCAAATTGCAGGAACTATGTGGTGAAATATGTAACGTTTAGCGATCACAGTTTGGTTATGTTCGAGATAGGGTACAAGACCAAAAAGAAAGTTGAATGGGAGCTTTGGAAGTTTAATGAAAAGCGATTGGATAAAGAAGAATTGCGCGACCACTTGAAGTGTAAAATCAAAAGTTTGGTTAATCAAAGGGAGCTGGACAAGTTCGAAGAATGGGAAAGCTTCAAACAATGCAATAATTGTAAAGCAATAGAAAGAAATTGGCAAACGAAGTTTTGGATGCCTAGGGAAGAAAGATGTTTGCGATCCCATCTAGAAACTTTAAACTTGAAGAAAGAAATAGTCCTGGGTTGTTCACAAGCGAAATAAGAGAAACCAAAACAAAATTGGAGGTAATAGAACACGAAAAACACAAAGGTGTTACGGTTCGCGCTCGATCTCAAAAACTTCTTGTCAGAGAGGCTTGTCAGAGAGGTGCCAACCAAGCGTTCCCTCTCTGACGAGAAGACTTATGCATGTTGCAATGAAATAGGTGTAACAGAGTACGCTGGCGCTGTAGCGAGGGGCGAAACGCGATCAAACTAGCGTTCGTAGATTACTACAGAAAACTATTTGCTTTGCGAAAACCACACAATCCAAACTTTCGGCAGGATATTTTACCTGAAATACCACAATTGGAAAGGTTGGAAAGATAACAAACGGATTTATTAGAAAGAAGAAGATTATCGTGAAAGAATTGGACCAAGCTATTGATCAACTGAAATCCGGGAAGTCTCCATGTACAGATGGCTTAACAGCTGATTTTTATAAGGCATTTAGGCCGCACTGTGCTTAATTATTCAATAAGTATTTTTTAGGCCTTTCGAAGAGGATATAGACCCATAATTTTAACAAATACGGATTACAAGTTTTTTATGAACGTCTTGGCTAGTAGGATGCAAAGTATTATTACAGATTTAGTAGCGCCACATCAGACTTGTGGAATCAAGGGTTGAAGTACATCTAAAAACATTCATGGAGCGAGGAGTATTCTAGAATACTGCGATGCTCATTTAGGAAAAGCAGCGACGGTACAAATCGACTTTTCAAATGTCTTTCATATAGTATGTCATGCCACTCTGTTTGACAAATTGGAACATGCTGGCCTGAATTCTATTATATGCGAAGGAGTTCGAATGGCATATCGAAACTGTACCACCAGTTTGGTTGCAAATGGGGAACTGACAGAGAGCGCTGATCTTCGTTCATCTCTAAGACAGGGATGCCCCATGTCACCATTACTGTTTGCTTTGTTTTTAGAGCCCCTGTGTAGGGAAATCATTAAGAGTGATTAATTAAGAAGCTTCCGGCTGCAATGCTGTGATGTTCGAGTGCTTGCATATGCTGATGATGTTGCATTTATATGTACTGATAAGGAAAGTGAAAATAGCACTACAGATAACGCAAACTTTTTGCGACAAAACTGGTAGTTTATTGAACATAGAAAAAGTTTTGGATTATGGCATGGTTCGTGTCAGCAGACACCCAGTGTCCTTGAGAAACTGCAGTGGGGCACTGTACCGAACAAATACCTAGGGGTACCACCAGATATATATATAGAGAAAATACGCAGTTTTGGTGCGACAAGGCGGATAAAATTAGAGCAAAGACATTAGGCAGGGGTGGGCGAGATTTGTCAAAATTTGAAGATCCACGGTATGTAACGTATTTTTCGAAGCTACAATATGGTACGTTCTCCATGTTATCTACTGCACAAGAAGTAATATTCCGCGTTTTCATATGATATTTGCAACATTTGTCTGGAATCCAAAATACCAGCGAACATCTCGGACAATTTTTTTTCCGGAAGGTCAGGGAAGGTGGCTTGGGGTTAAGTCACCTGTTCTTGAAACAGGTCATTAGTAGATTCTTATTCTTATAAGATCAGCAATACCCTGTCATCCGTACAATTATTCAGGTCAAGTTACCGGGAGCTATACCAGAACTTGTTGTCTCCACCATGGACAATGGTCGGTAAAAAGTATCCCGCTACTTATGTGTCACTTGTCCCGTTAATGGGGACGGCAATCGCCGGGCGGATTCTAAGGGCTGGCGTCACGGCCCTCCGAAAACGCACCACGAAAGCGTGGACAATTTAGAGTTGGTCCTTTGGTGCGCCAGCGAACGCCGGTTGTGGTCCAAAGACCGGGTCAGAGTCGAGAGTCGGTAACACAAACGAAAACGAAATATATTCTCAGTTAAGGCAATACCAATATCACAAACACGTGCACACTCGGCTGGTACCAGTTACAACTTCACAATATAATTCAGATGGTGTTTACACAACGGGAGCTGAACAAACGCTACAAATGCAATCGCATGCATTACAACTATTCAATGACCGTTAAAGTCCTGAATATACAATGGCGTATCCAGTCCTCAATACTTGGACGGTAATCGAATGCTTCTCTTCAAGGAAACACTCACGCCAGCTCCAGCGTTGATCGTCGTAGCTCAACCGTCGTCGTGACTTGTCATGGCTCACACGGTGTCGTCATCGGATTCTTCCAAATCGATGATCGACTGACCGCACACCATCATAAACACGTCTTCTTTGGCTAACGGAGCCACACGTAGCATAACTTCACCATCCGGGCCGACTGACTCGCTCACTGCTTCACTGACTTCTCGACTCCCTTGCCTTGACCCTCGTCGTTTGCACGCTTTTATCCCTTCTTTTCCGGTTTCTAGAAGCGTCGGGAGGGTTCTTCGGCGTGCAGTACAGCTAAGGCTAGAGAAAGGGCGAGAGCTTTCTCGCATGTTCGAATCGCGGCGGTATCGCTCGGGGATGCGTCCCCCCTTCCTTCTAGAAACATCCAGGAATTGCCGGGCGTTTGATCGCGTCGTCTGCGCCTGGCTCGATTGGGTGAGGAGGATGCGGCGCGACGGCGTCTTTCGATGCTTGTTTTCTTTCGTCTCTCGCGCTTCTTGAGCGCGCGGTTCGCGCCGTTCTGTCTCGTAGCCAGCTGAAAGCGGCCTCGCGCGCGCTTTATTATGCGCTAATTTGTGACATTATGCCAGGTGGTCTCTTTCTATAGGTTTGCTATAAGTAGATTTTCTGTTGAATACTTAAACAACATTCTCAGGAAGCGCCTACTGAAAGACCAGGTGGACATTGTTTTTCAGCCCCGCTCTACAGAACGATTTATGGAGAGGGATTTGGGAGGGACGTCCTGAAACGCGTAAAGATGATGTTAGTTCCACCTGGGGCTAAAACGTCTTTTCTTATTTAAACTTCACACGGGCACACTATCCGTGAAAATATGACTCGAACAACGAGGCATGTTTGTGCCGTTGGGAGTGAATTGTCTTTTGCGTAACAAACCAGAAACTGGAGAACATGCGTTTATTGACTGTTGGGAAGCTGTGTTTTATTGGGATGTTCTGCAGAGTACATTGAAGAAGGAACCACCAGTTGATGCCTACGGTATTCGTTTTCTACCTGTTCGAGGAAATAGTGTCCCGTACGACCTCTTCACGCTTCTACGTATTTATAGCATAAGGAAGTCACGTATGGATATATGAAATACTGAGCTCCAAGCGCGATCGGTTAACGGCTATTTTGTTCAACAGATCATGAATCTCAGAGATGTGCTGGAGTACCGAGGGGCAAGTGATGAAGTGTTTTGCATGTTACATATATAGAAACAGGTTAAAGTGCATAAGTAGATCCAGCCAGCCTTAAGCATGCTGGTGGGTGATAGGTGGCACATGTGTATATGTATATAACGTATTAACATTGCAATAAAAAAAAATCTGCGTGGCCTAGTGGTAAAGTACTCGGCGCGGGATCCGAAGGTGGCACGTTCGACTCCAAGTGGCGGAAACGTTTCCTTTCTGTGCAGCTTTCTTTCTATTTTCTACTAATGCTTTCTACATCGCCTTCTGTACAGTTATTTGTGTCACAGCTAGGCATGATTGTCGTGATGCTGTGGAGCCGTTTTAGGCTCCCCCATTCTCCAGCCTTCAATATACGTCCGGCATCCCGCATACACCATATTCCGCTATCTTCCAGCACCGTAATCCAGTAAAATGACGGATGTTGGAATCCACCGTTCTACATAGTGGATAGATTTTCAATAGAGGTATGTTTAGTGAAAAGTGTCGCCAGGTAACGACGCATACGAAATAAATTACCTAACCGATGATGTGCGCGAAAGCACAATGGGAAAGGAAATCACGGTTGAAGCTTCCCTCAAATTTTGCAATATAGAGGAAGTTAATTAATGCTGTTTTATTACTCCAAAGATGAGCCACCATAAAACACGGCACAGTACACGCGACTAAAGAACATTTGGATAACATTCCCGTCGCAACATTTCACCTGACGGGTTTCAAGCGGCAAAGCTTATTTTTCTGCAGTATATCGCATGAACAAAGTGTAAATGCGTTTTCAAAAGAAATTTGCCGGAAAACTCGACTTTGATGCTGTTCATACCTTAAATTTCGGCCGAGAGAACATTGTAAGCATTGTCTCAAACCAACAACGGGGCCACGTAGGAATGCCGCAAGAAAAGGTTGTAAACTGCTCTACATTACCCCTTCTACCATTAATATCATAGTATAGGAACTAGCGGGTATTTGTGCTTTATTTCTGTAAAGATGAGACCAGTCTAAACGGTTGTTGAAAGCCCTTTAAACGTATTCATCAAACAAATGCCGTATGCACTGAGTCACTGTAGTTAAAGCTACTGCTTATTTTTGACAGGACACACACCTGTTCTCTTTGTTCTTCTACAGGGTCCTAGTTAGATCGTGACGTAATCATGTCGTCGTAGTGGACGTTATCACATGATGGTGATTGCTGTCATCGTTCGTGCTGACGCCGCCGTCGCCGTACTTTTCGCGTTTCAATGGGCATCTGACGCTTTGGCCTTGATGCTTCGTTGACAATTTAGGTGTTATCGCTTCGACAGTGTCAATCTGCTATGTCTTAGACCACGCATGCGGTGTTTATTGCTCGTTGTCAAACTACTCGCAGGTGTTTTTGCGTGAAGCGTGTGTGCAGCAACAAAGAATGCGCGCGTAATAATGTGTTGTTAATCGCATGGCGCAGAATCTCTTCCGGACGTACCACTAAACCGACTGTTTTCCTCGTGGATACAAGCTCGCCGCCTTAGCGTTCACTATCGGTGGAAAGACGAGGGGACATTGCTGTACAACGAGGAGAAAGTTACTGCAGCTTACTACCCGGATGGTACCGTAGTAGTACCAACAGCCACAGTGCAACGTCCAATTTTTTATGAGTACGGGCCAGAAGCACTGAACTATGGTTCCTTTGGATTGGTAAGCACTCATTTTTTTAGGATCAGGCATTAAGCACCCTTTACTTCATGCAAGCACACCTTACT
Organism: Rhipicephalus sanguineus; assembly: GCF_013339695.2. Lineage (NCBI taxonomy): Eukaryota > Metazoa > Arthropoda > Arachnida > Ixodida > Ixodidae > Rhipicephalus > Rhipicephalus sanguineus. The sequence goes on from NC_051186.1 coordinate 108,911,833, forward strand.
GTGTGACGATTGCTGTTGTGTTCCAGGTATAAATGGAATACTGGCTCTTTCGTGGACAACACCGTTATTAAAAAAAACAGGCTTTGAGAGCCTGGCGCGTTTCGCACGCGAGCTCTACGTCGAGGCCAGTAGAGCGCAGCCAGTTTTCTCGAGCGAATGGCAGGCGGGAGGGTCAACCGTACATTATGTACGTTCGTACGTACATTTGTATATGTGCGTGTACTTATACACATGTAAAAATGAAAACTGTGTGGGTGGGGTTAGCCCCCCAAGACTTCGGCCGCTGCCTAAGCCACTGCTCGAGGCGGAAATACTTTCGGCTGCTAAAGTGACATTAAAATGACTGAAAAAAATCGTAAAAAAGGGGTGGGTGCTAGAACCGACGTTTCGACAAGTGGACTTGTCTTCTTCAAGGCTGGAACTGATTTCCTTAGCTCCCGTCTGTATATGATGCGTGCCCTCTACCCAACAAAGGAGAAGGGGAGGGCAACTGCCAAAGTGGGCGTGGGGGAGAGGCTGCCGTGACGAGCTTGGTGTGTCAAAAGGAAGGGGATAAAAAAAGGGAAAAAAAGAAAAACGAGCGCAGTAGGGGCTTGCGTTTCGCTTAATAATCATTGTCAGTGGAAGCACGTGGCACTTAACAATAGTAGATTCGAAATTCCTAGAAGAAGGGCTTAACTATCGGTGGTTTTCGTTGTGTATGTACCATACCGAATGGATTCAAGAACCCCCTTAGAAACATTATTTCCTGCTGGCTGGAGCCTTTTGAACTTGTGAATAAGGTATGACTCTGTATAATTTCTGTCTCTTGGGGACCGGAAGTTTGACTGAAGTATGTAAATCTTGAGATTGTCGAAGTTGTGACCTGCTACTTTACAATGTTGTGTGCCACTGCTTTGGCAAACTTCTTCGCTGTGTCCGCGCGATGGCCGTTTGATTTAACATTAACAAGCTATCGCGTTTCGTCAATCCACCGTTCTTGACATTATGAACACTCGATCATCTAGATTACGTTTGAACTAGTGGAGTTAAAACTACATTTTATATGATGGACGTAATCACGTAATTTACATGATGGACGTAATCTGGAGTCCACATCAAAAGCACCTGATTAGTAAAGAGAACCAATACAAAAATTGGCAGCGAGGTTCGTATATTCAGATTTCGCGAGGCAGTCCAGTACTACAGGCTTGCCCGCAAGGACAAACTTAAAACCGCTTTTTCAACGCAGTATAGACTAAAATTCCTTTACCAATTATATCATGGTCACTTTCACATATCACGTTCTCATTACCTGCAAGATCAGCCTAAACAATCATTGCGACTAAATCACTCTAAAACAATAAGCCAACCTTTAAGTCATGTCAACGCTCCCGAACATTCCCCTTTTCCGTGGGCTATCTCTTTCTGGAATACCTTACCTAATGATATTGTGTGTTGCAATACCATTGACTCATTCATGAATTTAAACTTAAAAACGAGCGCAAAGACAGGACGAAGTAAAGTGCCACAAGGACGGCGCCCATCCTTCGTTCACTTTTCTTCGTCCTGTCTTTGCGCTGTTTTTCAAGTTTTAAGTTATGTACCAACTAGCCCGCATTTTGATACTTCACCAGTCATTCATGAAGCTCATACAGTGTATCGAATTTGCACCATGATTTTTTGATAATGTATGTAATTTCATGTATCCATGTACTCACTCCTGCATGGGACGTGATGTGTCTGCAGTATATTGAAATTAAAAAAAAATCACATCCGGTGCTTTCAACTATAACGTCGTCTTGAAGGTGTTTACAATTCTTACAGCTTGGACGAGAACAAGGTGTCAAGCGGGCAGTAGAATGAGGGTTTAGTTTTGCATGCACTAACATGTCCTTAAGATTCCTATTGCGGCGATACACTGCCTTTGGTACTTCGGGAAACACTTTTCTAAGGCGCCGGTTTCTAAGGCTCCGGAAACACTTTTCTAAAGCGCGCCCAAGTCTTAGGGAGATCAACTCAGACGACGAAAATCGGCACCGTGGATGACACCACAGTTACAAAATAAGGACTTGAGTCAATAATAAAGCCATGCAAATATATACGAAGAGATATCATAAACAGCATCAAACATGCATCACACTAATAATATTACCAACTCTTCATTCCGTGATTCTTCCAGCGATGTCTCGCAGTTAGGGAGACAATGGAACATTTTCACAATGTTGCGGACTAGTTTTTGGAAAAGTCCTGTCATATTCTGCGTCACGTTCGCGTTCTGAGGTCTCCACTATTTCTAGCAACGCTGCCCTTCTCGCCTCTTCGCGATAGTCACCCATCATCTACGCCTGTCTTGCAAGGCGTCACCTCTTGCGCATTTAGTAGGCTTCTAGAGTTGCGCAGCGGTGATTGGCAATACCCAGCGCCTTGTGAAGTGCCTGCGACGTGGCACCCTGGGGATTATTCTGGGGGTTGATTCCGTTTTGTCATTGAAAGCAGAGCGTTGCGGGCCTCCGGGAACCGCGAGTCTGAGGAGCATCCTTCGGCAACGGCCGAGATCGACGTTTGCACCAGGAACTAACAGGACTGCATACTCCTGACGCGCGCTCGCTGCTCTTGTAGCCAGGCCCATGCTCGCTTGACCACCATGGTCTCACGGTGCAACGCAGACAATCCCGAATCCTTCCCTGGTCTTCGGCCGCAGCTCTGGTCGGGTGGTACGACATGTATCTACGCCAATCACGTGCGCGGACGTGTGGTGCACAACATCTAGTAACTTCTGAATTAAATAGTCAACTTCGCGCCAAATTCACATTCACACAGAAGAAGAAACACAAGACAGGACGGGCGCTCACTTACAACTGTTTATTCCTTGAAGAAACAGGCTAATATACACCCACTTCTCCTCAACACATGTGCAACATGCTCGCTTACCTAATCATGCTATCGGACACATTCTCTCCAGATACCGTACTTCCGAGTCATACAGGCTAAGTGACGTCTCGCTAACACAATTGATACCCCGTTTCTTTATGTGATAAGCCTCCAAAATTTCCCGCGCTACCTTGCTTTTACTTTTTCCCAGGATCCTAACCTGCGTGAAGCATGGTGTGCAGTCCACATGAAGCGACATGCGCGCTTAAATGCGCACCGTCCTTATTCTTTATCGTGAGAGCGTGTTCCCTCGCTCGATCATTGACGCAGCGCCCCGTTTGGCCAACATAGCTCTTCCCGCACGATAGGGGTATCTCGTAAACCACTCCGGTGGCGCACTTCGTGAACGGCCGCGCATGCTTCTTTTTGCAGCCTTTCGGCTGTTGAGCATGACTTCCATTGATGCGAGGGCACAACTTCGCCAGTTTGTTTGGGGCCGCGAACACCAGCGGTACACCATGACGACTCACCACCTTTTTCAGGTTGTCTGTAACCTTATGAATATAAGGCAGCACCTCCGGCCATTCTTTATCCTTTCGTGCTTCCATTGGGCCTTTCTTTACCTTCTGCAGAAGGCATTCCGCAACCGCATACAAAATCGAGCTAGGGAACCTGGCGACCTTCAAACGGTCTAATTGTGCACTAAAACTAAACTTCATGAGATGCGGACACGACTTCCGAAGTGCGGACCCCAGGGAAAGCATTGCAATGCCCCTCTTCACGGTTTTCGAGTGGGCCGAACCAAAGGGTAAAAGATCCTTCCTCGCACGGGGGGAAAAACACCAGCAAACATGACTGTCACAAAGGGTTAGTTTTAAGTCTAAAAACTGGAGGACCCCATCGTCAGGCAGCTCATGTGTAAAGGACAAATCTTGTCCGTTCTGCCGAAAAGTCTCTAAAACCTTATCCACCATTACTTGGTTCGTCAAATCTTCCCGTTTTTTTAGTAACTTCCCACTTCGGTGCACGCCATCGCGTACGATCCAATGTTTATTGTCGCCTGGAACGTGTTCCGTGTCCTTTTCTGATGGCAGTATGGGCGTACGCATGCAAGACCTCAACGTTGTTCCAACGTTGCGTACGCATGCAAGACCTCCTTGTTCCCCAACCCATTCGCTGCTTCCTCTAAAATGCTTCTGGGTGCGCACTTTCAAGTAAACCCATCGATTTCTTGGACGCATTCGTCGCATGTAACATTGAGGGAGTCGTGCAAAGAAATGCAGCGCTTTGGACGCTGTTTAATCACCATAAATATAGAAAACTGTATTCACATGTCATGTCAGACTACGTAATATTTCGTTTTGTTGTCATTTTCTTGTGTCCAAACCCAAATGAAGTACTCAGATCATTCTAGTTTTTGTCACATCATGGTACTCATAGAAGGCTTCGTAACAGCAGCATTACCTCTACATTCGCATATCAACGCATTGTTTGTGTGTGCGCGGGAGGGAAAGGGGACATCCTGCTTATTATCATCAGTAACTCATCAGAGGCTTGTTTTACAAGAAAAGCAAGAATCAAATCCACTTGTACACAAGAAAGCACGCATCTCTAATTTCAAGACACATCAACCACTACTGCTCGGCCGTCGTAATTTGAAAAGTATCATTTTATTGCGATAGCAATCAATGTGACAACAACATTTGATGGCTTTGTCACCATCCCCGTCCGTTCATAGATATTGTACGTAGAAGCATCCTATCACAACCCGAATGCAGTGTGCTGGGAAATCAATTGGGGCACGAATGTGAGCTCGATGTCAACGCGAACGGGGGCAACGTAGAGGCGCTGAACGTGCTCAGCCAGAAAAGAGGGGTGAGGGTGCAAGCGCAGCACAGCCTAGAAACGGAGAGACGTGCCTTTGTTCAGTAATTGGACAGATTTAGTTGAGCGTCCGCAACAACGTACGGACGCAGCCTGCCATAGGAAATGGCTGGCAGGCTGCGTCCGTACGTTGTTGCGGACGCCCAACTAAATCTGTCTATTAGCACGTCTGCAGAGGTTAAAGTTCTAGGAGATGTTGCCCCATCTCTAGCACAGGTGATGAAAAGCGCCGCGCGCCTTCTGTCTTGCAATTATTCTGGGGCGATACCACGCTTTCAGCGGATCGGATACCGAGCTTGTGCCTTTGCGTGATTGTCTCCGCCGACATCTCGACGGAATCTTCTTGCAATTATTATTATTATTATTATTATTATTATTATTATTATTATTATTATTATTATTATTATTATTATTATTATTTAGTCATACTGCAAACACTCATTGAGCGTCATCACAGGGAGTGTGCAGAATTGAGTTGTACAAGAATAAACATGTGAAGAGCATTTGTAGAAAAATATATGCAACACATAGCACGCTTGTGTAGAAAACAGTTACGTACAGTTTCAGCTCATAACCTTTCCAACATAATATTTATAATCTATGTAACACTTGTAGAAACACAGGTACAAACATTAACAAGAATAAGCTATATAGCTTGAGCAAAATGCGCATAGAAACGAACCTCAAAATTACTCAAAGTATTTTTTGCACTACATCATTCGGTAATGTATTCCATATTTTATTAGCATCAAAAAAGCATGGAAAGCGTAATGAGTTGGTGCGAGCCAGTACTAGTTGCAGGAATGTAGTGCGTGTTGTTCTATGAAACCTTTTTTGAAGGCCTGCCAAATAATCATCTTTGTTTATATTCACGCCTCGCCCTCCGCATGTAGTATCTAGAAAAACGTTTCAATCGCTGTATCTACCTTATTAAATACAGTGATCATTATTTACAAACTTTTAACATGTCGGTTACCGAATCCCTTTTTCGGTATTTGGAGCACATAAACAACCTGGCAACCTTTCGATTCCTTCTAATTGATTTTTAAGACCATTTGATGCGTCGTCCACGTACCATAGCATATTCCAATATCGGGCAGATATACGTCTTGTAGGCAATCAACTTAAATTTTGATATGATGGCTGACATTTTTTTTCGGCATGGGGACGCCAGCTCAGTTCATCTGTTATGGTTACGCGGACATACTTAAAACTACATACTTTCACCAGTATTTTATCACCATTTTTATATGAAAAAGAAAGCACGTCCTTTTTCTTGTTATGTGTGAGTGGACGTTTTAAAGTTAGTTTTATATTCCTTTTAGAACACCATGTGCTTAAACCTTGCAGGTTTTAAGCATTGCTTTTAAGTTAAGCTTCTCTGCATGATCCCGGACAATAGACTAGGCAGTCATCTGCAAATAGCTAAATTTTAGAGGTGGTTGGGCAACTGATGAAATGTCATTTGTGTTCAAAAGGAAAAGTAGTGGTCCCATTGCGGATCCTTGAGGCAGTTGTGGGAATACCGCGCTTCGGCATCTAGAGGCGCCAAAGAGACACAAAACGCAGCATCCATCTTTCAGATCGTGTTCTATTTCACTCACGTTTGCTTCTTCAACGTCGTTACAGAAAGTCCTTCGATGAGGGTGACATTCCCGCGGGAGGTTCAAACTGTTTATTATATCCTCGGCTCCCAACAAAGTTCAATCGCCCAACTCCAACGGGCTTAGCAGTTTTACCGGCCTTGTAACTTAGGCACCTCCTTCCAAGACGGTCTTACATGATCTAACATCATTATCCCTAGATTAGTAGACAGCAGTTACCCTACCAATTTTCCAAAAGCTTATGGCTACCTTGTCTTCCTTAATCACTACATCGTTAACCTTAAAGTGGTTCCTAGGCTCTACACTCCCCTTATATGCGCACTTCTCAGACACAAAAGCCATTCTTTATACCAACGCCTCCAAAAATCATTTACTCTTTGCTGCCTCTGCATCAAATGCTTTAAAATGTGGGAGCGACTTCCAGATGTTTATGCAGTGTTAGAACCAGTCAGTGCAGTATAGTTCCTACCTGTCCGAAAATGTGTCGGCGTAAGTACAGCCGGTTCAGTAGCTGCGGAGGAGAGGTGGGTTAGTGACCTAGAATTCACTACATTCTCTCCTTCTCTAAGAATGGTAGTAAGCTGCTCGAAATCGAAGCATCCTTTCCCTAGAGTTTTTCGTAGGCAGCTTTTAACAGTGCGAATCATACTTTCCCAAAGTCCACCCCACCACGGACCACGTTCTGCAATGAGTCTCCAAGTAATGTGATTAGTAGAGCAAAAGGCTTGCACTTGGAAGTTGCGCAAAATTCGGTACATCAATTTTAAGTCACGACTGCTACCACGAAAGGCTAAAGCATTGTCAGAATAAACAACAGACGCATCATCGCACGCATCAGGAGCCTGCTCTCTCAAGGAACAACTTGAAAAGGTCCTATTCTAAACGCCGAGCTCCTGAAGGTTTCGATCGGATTTCGACTTTTCGCCATCGGAATTATAGCAGACGTGCAGTAGGCCTTTCAGCAAAGTGGCATTCGTGAAGAAGATAGGGATGCTCTTCGTTTCGTGTGGTTTGAAGAGTTACCTTCAGCAAGCAGACCACTGCTCAAAATACAAGAAATGAGAATGACTAGAGTTCTGTTCGGCACCTCTGCAAAACCTTTTCTGCTCCGACATAGATTTTCCGACAATGCTGCAAATACAGTTATGATGAGTGTAAAGAATGTACTACGCCCATAGTACTACAAATTCCCTACTTACTAAAAACTCCTCGTTGAGAAGTTAAAAATACTAATTTATTAATAGTAATACTCCGAATGCGCTAGATACAGTATTACTAGGAGAAAAGAACACAAGATATAAGATACGAAAACCTGAATATGTGCAAGAAAGTGTACCACTAATTAGAAAAAAGGCAACAGTGCCGTCACAGCTACCTACATTGAAAAATATGGTTGATCTCTCCGTCATAGGAATCGCAATAACACGAAAGTAAAGCGTGCCGTTAGAGAAGTAACTGAATGTTTACTGTACATTGATATAAGATAGTTTGCACGATGTATATTGATGTCTGGCAGCTATAGCATCTTTTAACATGCATGCACCCACATTGATGATTGGGGGTGCATAAACATCTCGACGACTAACGTCCATGGTAAATGATTACACAAAACATTGTGGTAGCTGTAGTAGTTAACGGTGAAAGCGCAATCAGAGAACGAGGTGTGACAGCCAGAAGAGCGTCGCATATTGGAAGAAGATCTGGGTCGCCATCCCGTGGCATGTTAAAATGTGAGTGAATAACACGGCAGGACTAGAGGGAAACGCAAAGCGCGTCTTGCCGCCACCCCGGCCGTTATTTTTGTCGGGGCGAGCGCGTGAGCACGGAACGCGGTGTAACAGTCAGGTGGGGCAGGCACGCGTCGCAGATCTATTTTTGGTTTGCATTAGCGTTTGCATTAGTCTATGAGCGAGGCCAACGCTTTTACGACGCTTGGGATAAGATCGCCACCTCGTGGTGTGTTAAGGCATTGACAAAATTGAACTTCTATTGAAAATGTGTCGAATGGGACGGACGTGTAACGCGTTGCAGGTGTTAATCGCGGAGGCCACAGTAATGACGAATTACTTTACCGCTCCCAGAGGGCAACACCAGCCCGCCGACCGGGAGAGTGGTAAATACAAAAGGCGCGTTTCTAAAGCCTCTAGAGTCTGACCGTGGCGCAGTGGATAGCGTACCCGGCAACTGTTGCGGACCGAGCGGTCGTGGGTTCGATGCCCGTTGACAGAACTTTTTTTTCTTTGCCATCTGATCGTGTAAATTTTTTCGACATCATTTCCGTGACGGAAATGCGTCACTGAAGTCTTGGTGGACCCTGGCATAAAACACTTTGGTGTTAAAAATGAAATCATTCGTGAGCAGATCCAAACCATGCAGAAATTTCATTTAATGAAACAGACCTCTACTACTATGGAGACCGCCATCAACATGCTGTACTCGTGTATAAACTTTCGTAGTTAATGTATAAAAAGTCTTTCTTTTAATACTGTTATATGCATAACACATTTATCTGTGGTTGTCCCAGTGTATGCTACGTAAAAATGACAATTTTTTGCGTAATGTTACACTCGCTGCCAGCCACATTTAATTTCTGTGTATGAAAGGTCACATCAAATTGTGTGCGAATGAACTTCTATCTATCTCAATCTATATATATATATATATATATATATATATATATATATATATATATATATATATATAGTTGAAGGAGTGGTTGCCTTTGGTTGCCGTATAAGTATAAGTATGAGAGGTGGCACTTCAAGAAAACTTCATTTATTACGTCGACGTTTCGGTCAGCGCCTGACCTTTCTCAAGACGAAATGTTCGTGCATATTTCCGTGTTTATATGGACATCAAATGAGAGGGGGAGGCGCAGATTCCACATTCCAACAGGTAGACAACGTTTGGGGAGTCGCAGTTAAGGTCACCATGTATGGCGTGTGTAAAATTACCATGCGTACTTTCAGCGACGATAGCTGAAAGTACACATGGTAATTTTACACACACCATACATGGTGACCTTAACTGCGACTCCCCAAACGTTGTCTACCTGTTGGAATGTGGAATCTGCGCTAAACAATACGTTGGACAAACTGATACACCTTTTGGAATCAGATTCAACAACCACCGCTCGCATGTGAACACACTACCGAACCTCCCCCTTTCCAAACATATTAAGTCAGAAGGTCACTGTTTCGATTCCATTAAAGTAACACTGCTCCAAGGAACTTTCCGCTCTCAGAGAGAACGTGAACAGCCGTGAAGCATACTTAATACACAAATTCAACACCGTTGAAGATGGAATAAATGAACATCCGGGTGCTCTTCCTGTTTTACGTGCCTTAAAGCGCAAATAGTACTTTAAATGAAACTAACATCAACCCAACAAAATACGCAGCAAAGATGCATGTGTAAGCCAATGCCTTCGGTGATCGTACCTGCAGTGTTTTTCACTCTTTCATGTGTGCCGTCTTTTACCTTCCCCTGCTTTGTATTGTACAGCGCTTGGAAAGAGCAGCAATCGATCAATCTAAGTGGAAGCCCGCCCTCCCTCTTCCTTCTTGCCCCTACCTCTCTTTTTTTTCCCTTCTGTAGATCCTTGACCGGAAGTCGCTAATGTCACTCAACGTGTTCGTTCTCGCTTTGGAAGCGGGCGTCGTTTATCAGACAAACGAGCAGGCTCGGCAACAAGTCAGATGGTATACAAGACTCCTTCGGCATGGCCCAAAAGTACAATACGCGGCGTCAACAGTGCTCACCGACACCCACTTAACCCCCCCCCCCTTTTTTTTTTCTCCGGTCAGCCTGTTTGAATCGCACACCGGCTGTTTTTAACTCGAGCCGGCTCTTCGTCCAGCCCTACGGGACAGAATAGAGCGACGAATTTTAACGATGAGTAATAGCCGACGCATAAGTATAAGCTCTGTCGCGAAGCACTCCGCTGTCGGCGGTGGCGTGTTACTCCTCGCTCCTGATGGGCCCTAAGCAAACTTTTTCTCCCTCCCGCTCCTTCTCTCTCTCTGTCACCTCCTTCCCCTCTCATTTGATGTCCATATAAACACGGAAATATGCACGAACATTTCGTCTTGAGAAAGGTCAGGCTCTGACCGAAACGTCGACGTAATAAATGAAGTTTTCTTGAAGTGCCACCTCTCATACTTATATATATATATATATATATATATATATATATATATATATATATATATATATATATATATATATATATATATATATATATAATTGCAGAGAGTAACTGCTTGTACGCCTGTAAATAATATGAATAAAAAGAAGATCGAACAATAAAAAAGAATAAAAAGAAAAATCGAAAAACAGAATCGATTAGGAAAAACTTTGACTTTTCATTACCTCTGGCACGTTCTCATTGCAGATAATAGGCCACGAGCTTATGCATGGACTCAGCCCAAAATTTTGGGTAGAACAGCAGAATGAGGAAGTGAAAAAAGAGTCCGATAAGAGGCTCCTCTGCATGCGGAGGTCATATCGATCGGTTGTAAGTATAATACCCTCTTTTTTGCACGCACATACGCATACGCAAGGTGTCCCACAAAGTGAAAATCTGAGGAAGCTGCGATACTGTGGTCGTTTCCTTGATGTTTTGCTGTGTACTGCTGTGATTCGCGGTTCTGTTGTTTTTGTTTAACGGCGGTTTCTGCATGTGTCGCTGAGGCGGACTTCATTTCGTTCCCGTTCGCATTGCCCTTCCCTCTCTCGCACCTTGGTGTTATGGCTTCCCTGTGCTGCCGCGTTACATGCGCTTCCTGCTCTTGATGCTCGGGATCAACTGCTGCGCGTCGTCGTCTCCGCCCTCTGTCGAACTGTCGTCCATGGCGCAGCTGATGTGATCCTCTCGGAGTGAGCTGGCTCTACTGCTGCGTGACGCCGGACGGCAAATTGTCCATGACCAGGAACAGCTCCTGCAGTAAAGAAGCTGCCCTTGCATTATTAGCAAAATACAGCCAACCTGCTCTTGTTTCGATGTTTCCTTATTATTCACATCGGATTGCCCAAAGCCCCACTCCCGCCTTTTATTGTTTCCTTCCTCCGTTCCGGAAATTGCGGCGCCATCTGTCGCATAGCAGCGCAACTGCAGGTAAAAACTAAGGTCATGCGTTCGTATCCAGGCATATATAAAATGTGCCAACGTAAAATGTGGCACTTCGATAAAAAAAACATATTGTGGCATTAGAAAGAGCTGATCGTCAACAAGCCCACAACAGAAAGAACGTCAGTGATTTCGAAACGCGGTCTACAAATGCGCGTGCGACCTGCGCACCCGCATCTGATTGCGCTCGGCGGCACCGAACCATCCTATCCTTCTTTGTTGTTTTTTTCAGTAACGCCTATATCGCCAACGACATTTATGGGAAAAAACATGCTTCCCTTCAACATTCATTCCTTGTAAGCACGGGCGATCGGCCCCAGGGTACGTGCTGGAATGTTCTGGCGTCACACACGAAGGTATTCGATATCAGAGCATCACAAGGACAGGATTGTTATCCGTTCTCAGACATTCATTTCAGCAGCGTAATAACTGATAGGGTGACCATGGCGTATGTTAATTGCTCTATCAAAATAATTTTCAAGCAGGCTTTAAAAAAATAATCGTTGTGTTTTAATGTCCCAAACCAAAAAATTATCTGCCTGGCCATTTTTCAAAACTAAACTATCCAAGGCTTTCAGCTGTAGTGAACAGAAGCCACAACATTGCTTATGCGGAAGACGTGACTCTATGCTGCAATAATAGGAAAAACGTTTCGGATACAATGACCACATTGATTCAAATTACGATAAGCTTTGTTAACAGGCGGAACTACCTGGAGTTCTATCATCATACTTGCCATCTACAGCGAACAGTTTTGCGACCGTCAAATCGGCGATCGCATCAGTGAAGTACCCATGCGTACCAATTGATGCTTTTATATATAAACTACCAGAGTCCACAATTGTGGACATCACTTCTGAAGCAAATTACATCAAAAGCCAACAGCTCAGTGTAATTGAAAACTCGCACCGTTATTGCCTATGAGTATTTTTTACTCATTCTTCAAGAGTGAGCAGGATACGTTAACATTAGCGGCTCGTCTGCGAACAAAGCAAAACACATTTCACAGATCTTGTAGCGTGCGGCTGCCTTTGCCTTACTCTTTGAAATTTGGTAATTATTCATTTTTTTTATGTGTACAAGGTAGTGCAAACACAAGTTGTGCTACTAAATTTTGGGAATCATTCAAAACATAATTCAAGCACTGAAAGCCTGAATTCACATTTATTGACCGTGTTTTTGCCATATTTTAAATAGTGTCATTAGTAGTGGACATGCATTTTTACCCCTTCACAGTATTTTTGTCTGCATTGCTGAAACCCACGTGGAATGACAATTTGCAGACATCTCGCTTTCTTGCTTACACCTTTGTTCGGTTGGGAAGACGTTAAAGAAGTGGAACAGTACACAAGTAGAAACTTTTGTGCTGCGTGCAAGTTACAGTTAGGAAGTGAATTTTTCTACAAGAAAGCATGCGTGGCTCAATCTTCGGCGGTGCCCTACGATAGGGCTGCACTGGCTGCCGCAGCTAATCAAGCCTGATCCTCGGTTCCTCGGTTGCCAGTTGCCTTTCCGAGTTCAGTTCAGAGAGCGATGCCTCTCAAGACCACGATATCAGTGTTTTGAGTGTGTCTTTTGTTAGTACCGGTCAGACGACTTTGTCTGGGCGGTCAGTGTGCTGGTATGTTGTGTGTGCAAGTGTTGCTCTGTGTTCGTTACGCAGAGAACGCGTCTTGGCCGCGTACCAGTCTGAAAAGTGACGTGTAAGCGCAATAGATGAGTTTACTTGTTCGCTTGAAGGCGGCGCCAGTTCGTGGATTGTTGCCTATTCAGGCTTCTACTGTGTAACCTCCTGGTTACACAGTGGTCCTCCCGTATTTGTCTGCTCCTGGTGGCTAGCTCTCGGGCCGCGACACGGTCTGTTAGGAATTTGCAGGCGATGTTGGTTTCCGCTCGGATAATGGCACTTCGGGCTGCGCAGTAGGCCTGCTCGTTGTCCCGCAGGATTCCTGGTGCTCCCTTGGCCTATGACTTTAGTGCGTGGTGTGTTCCGTTCAGGAATAAGCTGCAGGCCGCTAGCGAATATATGAGGACAGGTTCAGTTCGTTGTTTGTCCCTCTGCGTTTGAGAGCGTGAGGGCGATGGCCGCGATTTACGCTGCTCTTCTTGACCAGGTATTTTGGTCGATGACAACTAGCGCGTACCTGCGTTCACGTCTGCACGAGAAATGCGGGCTTACGTCTGTGTAGTGCGTGTCCTGGGTCGTTGGAGTATTCATCGCTCAGCTTTCGGGCGCGCGCGGCTTCTCCGCTTGGTTGCATGTGTCGGGCATGTTGTCAGCGTGGGTGCGGCAAATATGCTTTCCCATACGTACTTGGATAGCACTCGCGTTTCCTCTCTGCAGTACCGGGGTGAAAATGAGTAACCTAGTCTGTTGAGAAGCCTTGTTTCTTGAGGCGTCGTGTTGAGGCGTTATCACTGCCCATTAAATGAGGTGTTTCCCGCTTGCGCGATAGTGTTGTAAGCCCATAGGGCCAGCAGTTAGTTGCTCTGTTCCGGATTCGTGTTGTAGTTGTAATGCCGTTCTACGCGTCTCTTATCGGTATGTGCATTCACTCATTCACCGCTTTACGCGTAGTCTCGTACGGCAGCGCTAATGTGATGCGACTAACGACAAGGGCGCGGAATGGTTTTGCGTTCGATGAGTTTGTCCTTGCTTGCAATATTAGGGCTATGAGGGCTGCGATGCTTTCGACTGTGTGGCTCACCTTTTTGGTGTCCTATTTTGATGAGATTGTTCTCATAGGTGTGAATGTCTAGGACCTTCGAAACTCTCTCGTTAGGTGGAACAGCGTTTTCATGCTGGATCGGAAAGTCCACAGTTTTGTTGTAAATAGTCGGATTTGAAGGTACTAAGAATCAGGTACACATTATGCCGTCAGAAACATTTCAATGCGTTCTGTGACCGTCTCTAGAGTGTATTGTCTCTCTCCATAAGAATCTTCGGTAGACAAGAGCGTGATATCCGGAGCGTGAATGAGACATACATGGTCACGAACACTTTTGAGTAGTAGAACGAGTTTCCGAAGCCCGCTATTGAAAAATTCACGGAATCCGTTATTTCATATTGGCCGTGGTGACGGAGTTGCTGTTATTTTTACGCAAAGGATACGTTCCGGGCAATTTTATTACATGAAACATGCGGAACGTCGTTGGCAATGGTGACACAACACCCGTCTCACGGCACGAATGTAGACCGTGGTGTACGTCGAGGTATTCAAACACCACACAGATTTTTCAACTTCGCGTTAAGGCAAGACCAAAGTACCGCACCATGAATAAAGGTGCAGTTAATTTTAGAGTAAAGCCTAGTATGTCGTATTTGTTGTTGCATCCCGAGCAGCGCTTCATTCATTAACCTAATCCACAATACGATTGGTTTTGCAGGAGTCTCCAGGCGACCAGCAAGATGATTCGAGTGATTCGTTGGACACCGAGAACGTAGCTGACCTTGTCGGAGCCAGGATTGCTTATGCCGCCTTCGCCATATCTCACGAGAGGGACAGGAGGGTAAAACTAGCCGGCCTTGACAAGTCACCGGAGCAGCTGTTCTTCATCAACATGTGTACCCTTTGGTGTAACTGGACAACAGAAGCAGACGGAATCCACGCACTAGCCCGCTCCCGCTGCATAGTTCCCATGCGGAACATGCCCGAATTCTCTAGTGCATTTGGCTGTGCGGAAGGGACAGTGATGAATCCTGAAGAAAAGTGCAGTTATTGGTAGTGCACGTCGCACAGCCATTTTGGTCTTTAGCCATGTGTTAGTAGTGCTTGTTCATTCGCACTTGAAGGCGAAATAAGATAAAGATTGGTTGAGCACATAGCGAAGGGGATTTGGGCCCGACGCGTTCTATGTTATATCAAGTGATGTGGATGGAAAATATTGTTTCTGGTAAGGAACATTTAGTCCAGTAGAACCTAAGATATATATATATATATATATATATATATATATATATATATATATATATATATATATATATATATATATCTTCAACCGCAGGACTTCGGACCTTGACCTGTGAAGGACAGTTAAACGTGTCTCGGCATGGCAAAGTAAATTATGTGTAACGCACGAGAAGTGCTCGATGTCACGACAGTGCGCCAATTCTATAGGGTGGATCATTCATGCAAATGAGCATCGAGACGAATAGCTGTGATTGTGGGCGGAGTTGTACGTTGTGACCGACCACACCTTCCTACTATTCCGTTGCTAATTATGCATAGGAGGTCAGCGAACAGCTTCATACTGTCAAACACCCGCGGTGGTACACAGATATATAACCCACAATCTCTATTTATTTAAGACCATCATTTTGAATCATATTGGAAACCTGAACGAAACCTAGGACGCCATGCAGAATGTCTCGGTTTAGGAGAAACTTGAAATCCGCACAAGTTCTTCAAGAGCCCAAAAATCACAGTACTACTGGTATCAAGACGATGTCTGTTCATGTGCACGTTTCTAGATGCATTGGATGATTGATATCTACTGTAAACTGATGGGTGGGTGACCAGATGTTCTCACGGGTTCAAAGCATCGGTTCCATCTTTCGTTTAGATATCTTTCCATCGAGTGATTTACCTGGGCAATGTAGTGTTCTGTGATACCAGCACACCTTCCCGGAATATTTTTATAACTCACTTTAAGATAGTTTATCAGCTTTTTAGAGCTTATGAGACATGTGTGACATGATTTAAAAAAAAACATTGGTAATTGAATACATTTTCCTAACATCGCGAGGAAATATTATGCTCGCGTTATGAACTGGCTAACATAGTGGGGAAGAATAAACACCGTGAAAAAAAAGCTACCGTGGCAAGGAAACAACAATGAACTCTAGCGAAGCTTGTTTTAGTCCAGATGATAGCATCGTTTTAATGTTAATGCTGATATCAAGCACATAACTGGGAATATTTCTGACGACTGTGCCAAGATCACGTATCGCGATATCACAAAATGTTTTTTGATATCGGGAGTGTGAATTTGTATAGGACTGCAAACGCCATTGGTCTCACATGTACTTTGAGTATGCACAAGAAATTGTGCTTACGCAGGGGCGATCTGAAAGCTAGCAATTATAAGCTTATGCAAGCAAGCAATTATGCGTTTAGTTATTGAAAGTGCAAGTGGAGGAACACATGCTCGCTTCGTGCGCCGTCACGAATTTGCGTCTATGTGTAACTACGCACGTTAGGCTAGTTGGTTTCATTTCGATTGTAGTACGCTTTATGAAACTGCATAGTTATTTTCAGCAGAAATAAATAACATTGTGCGCTCTTTATCCTCGTATTTTGTAATCGTTGTCGTCTTCTCGTCAATATTTATCATCACTTCAACTCACCGCAGCATCTGAAGGACTTTGTGGCTACGGATACATGAAACAGAGGTAAGACTTTGTACCGCGGTTTGCTCATATTTCGCAAATAATGATGCTCGCAGAGTACATATAAAGGCGCTGCATGTAGGCTAATGAAAAGCTAAAAGTAGTAAATAAGGTTTGGGCACTTCTCAACCCTGGCATTGTTTTGATTAGCAGTATGGTAAATACTTCTCTCTAAAAGGTAAGTTTCCGCTCATAGGTTTAATATATTTCCTAACACTTTGTTTAAACGCGAAGCACTAGTTAGTGAACCTTTTACACTTGAGCGTTTCTGTCTCCGTATCTATTACAGCGAAAGCTGTTATGAGTGCGCAACAAGGGCCCTTCTTCGCGCCGCAGTTGTCCGCCGCCGCCGGTGTCCGTAACCACTATCGCGCGAAATAAGAAACAAAAACGAAATAGGAGCGTGGGAGGCTAGCATTGAACCTCGGAGACATGCCGGTGCTTGAAAATGCTTTGCAAAAAGACCCAATACAGGCTTCATATAGGGAAGGAACCACATTAACATATGCAATGTAGTGTGGCAGAAGAGTGAAATAAGAACGCGTCCCACAACGCCAATTCCTGCAGCCAGGCGTCACACAATGCGAATTCCGCAACGAGTGTGTTGTTGAATGCTTCCAACCCACTACAAAGGCCTCTGCCGTAATTCTTCATCGTCATCAGGCACAGCATCAACAAAGTGCGCATATTGCCTTACAGATGTTTAGCGGGTACCACGGGTCTCTACTACTACCCTACTACACAAAAATTATGATTTATAGCTTAGTGGGTTTCTCGCAAGTACACTTCTATTGGTTGCCAAGGAAGCCCATACGGCTCGCTCTTTCTTTCCCTCTTTCTCACGTCAACGTATGGTGTAAGGCGTGGTGGTAGAGTTAAATAACGACCGAGCGTCACACAATGCGAATTACCTAAGTAGTGGGTCGTTTAAAGCTTCAAACAAAGGGCTCAGTCAGAATTCTTCATCGTCATCAACCGTCCCATCAACAAAGTGCACATAATGCCTTACATATGGCACCTCGCTTCGCCGCAGAATGACGAATAATGTCGTGGTGCGTGCTTCCCAACTTCACAAAAACTGAGATTTGGCGTATTTGATACGTTGCTAATGTATTTGTATTAGTATCCACAAGAGAGTTTGTAATGGACTCTAGAAATGCCGCTCTTGCAGCTTTCGCTGTGACTGTGCTGCGCTTTCCGCACAGGCCTGGCGTTTCTATTTATCTATCTAGCCGCCTACGTCTGGGTGCTCTCGTGATCACCTCCTTCACTTGGTGTATACTAAAATTGGCAAAGGAGAGTAAGAAGACTTCACGAATACGATTGTCGGGTCATGACATGAATAACGTGAAAATCCTCTCGCGTACGTCGTCAAACCATTTCCTCGAGACACGAGTGACACACCCGTTTACCGCGGGCAGCGGTGGACGGGTATGCGTCGGGTATGCACAAGAAAGCAATTTGCACTGTTACGATACCAGATTACTGTCTGTGGTTCCACTTTTGCCTCCGCTTTCATAGCAATCTAATAAATATAACATTTGTATTCTGATGATTCAGCAAGCTATATTGAAACAATGCTCGACCTCCGAGGAATACATTAACGAAAGTTGCGTATAATATTCACATGATTGCACCATTAAGTGCACTTAGTATGGATAATACTGCCGTATGTATGTACTAAAACGTGACGGCTGACGTTACGTCGCACCATAAGTTACCCTTTATACGCCAAAAAACGGCAGGAAGTGGAAGATGAAGCTGCGATGAAAAAATCGGTAAACAGGGGGTGGGTGCTCGAGCCAACGTTTCGACAAGTGGACTTGTCTTCTTCAAGGCTGGAACTGATTTCCTTAGCTATTGTGTGTATATGCTTCGTACCCTCTCCACCAGAAGGGAGAAGGGGTGGGGGAGGGGGGAGAGGCCAATGTGACGACTGGGTGAGTCATAAAGAACGCGAAAAAAAAGCGGGGGGTGGGAGCGTGTACGTTTCGCTGAATGATTGTCAATGGAAGCACGTGGAATTTTAACAATAGTAGGTTTGAAATGCCCAGAAGAAGGGATTAACTCTCATTGGTTTTCGTTGTGTATGTACCATACCGAATAGATTCAAGAGCCCCCTTAGAAACGTTAATACCTGCTGGCTGGAGTATATTGAACTTGTGAATAAGGTATGACTGTATATATTCTGTCTCTTGGGGACCGGAAGTTTGACTGAAGTATGTAACGTTTGAGATCTTCGAAGTTGTGACCTGCTACATTAAAATGCTGTGCCACTGCGTTGTATAAATTCTTCGCTGGGTCCGCGCGATGCCCGTTTAATCTAGCATTAACAGGTTGTCCCGTTTCGCCAATGTACCGTTTTTGACAATATGAACATTCGATCATATACATAACGTTTGAACTAGTGCAGGTAAAGCGTTGCTCTGCCCATTTTTTCTGCTGCACGACCTTCAACAACTTTAATGCACCGATTGCCACGTAGCAACAGTTGTGACAACCACTAGGATGCGCCAACACAGGCTCGATACAGCAGTCACCACTCCTGCATGAAAGCTGAATAATAATGGGCAACCAGTGCGTTGCTCCAGAAACGGAGGAACAGGTAAATTGAGAACTTGAGGCCACTACGAAATTTCTCGGTTTTAAAAGTTGAAGTCATTACTTCAGTGAACCTGGTAAAACCATTTCCTGGGATGATTATGCTCCCGCACGATAAGCAAGCGAACATGAGTTTCTCTTTGGCAGAGAATGAGAGCGAAAACACGCGAACGAGAGTCTCGTGTCGCCTAATTATTCACCGGGAAAGCTCGCTTGCGTTTTTGACCGGAGGCAAATTGCGCTGGAACACTTCTTTTTTTCGCATCCATGCTTCTCCTAAACGCTCTGTGCTGTGCCCGAGTGTCAGAAATGCGCTCTCGCCTGGTGCGTTGTGGTGTGGTCAGGATATCCGGACATTGCAAGGGTAGTGAAAGTGCGTGTGTGTGAGTGTATGTGAGCGCGCGTGTGTGAGTGCGTGTGTGTGAGTGTGTACACTGATAACATAATTGCCACATTACAAATAAACACTATAAATGATGAGCCGATACTGTCGTACCAGCATATATCGATATCGCAGAAAAAAAGAACCGGAATGAGCTTGATATGTTGTGTTGATATAAAGCTTTTCACGAAGTTATCTTGCTTTGGAAGAGTAGAAGTTTGGGCAAGTTGGTGATGCGCACTTCGTGAAATAAAGCGCGATAGACTGGACAACAAATTGATAGACAGACAGGACGAAGCCCCACCACGCACACTGTATATTGAACGATTGTCCACACATAAACGAGCCCTATGAAGGAGAAATTTATTTTAAAAGAGAAGGCGTTTGGGCCAGTTGGTGGTACATAGTTGGCGGAATGAAGCGCAGTAGACTGGACAACAATATGAGAGACGAACAGGGCGAAGCGCTACCACTCACAGGGAACACTTAACGATTATCTACACACATAAGAGCCAGGTGATGGAGAAAGGTACTTTAGAAGAGTAGATGTTTGGGACAGTTGGTGATACGTACTTGGCGAAATTGAGCTCGATAGACTGGACAACAAAAGGATAGACTGATAGGCCGAATAGCTACCAGCTACACTGAACACTGAACGATTTTCCACGTATAAGAGCCCAGTGAATGAGAAATATACCTCATCAGGGTAAACGTTTGGGCCAGTTGGTGATGCATACTTGGTGAAATGAAGCGCAATGGACTGCGCAACAACATGAGAGAGACAGGACGAAGCGCTACAAGCCACACTGAACACTGAACGATTGTCCACGCATAAAAGAGCGCAGTGAAGGAGAAATGTAGTTTAGTAGAGTAGAAGTTTGGGCCAGTTGGTGATACATACTTAGTGAAATGAGCGCTTCGTCCTCTATGTCTCTCCTTTGGCTGTCCCGTCTATTGCGCTTCATTTCATCAAGTATTACCTTGTTTTCGGGGCACATTTCGGTGGGCAAATTGGCTTAACTAGACTGCTCCACGATAAGTCAAGGAATGCGACTTTATTGGAGGAAGGGGTTTTTTTTCCTCGCTGTGTAGTTACATGTCTGCGTTACGTACAGGGGTGGGCTATACTTAAAAAAAGTATTGGAGGATGCTTGAGCCTCGTGATGAAGATAGAACGCGAAAGCGTAATCTGGCCTTGTGCGCATCGCCTTCTCCATTGCTAGCCTAGTTCCGGTTCTCGGGGCATGTCTCACCCGTGCCGTGGGGAAACGAACGACTGCGCGTGTGACATTGGCCGTTTCAAGCTGTCGTAAAAAGACTACTGCAAGTTCAGATGTTATGTGCTCACTACGCCATAATTCTTCGCTTTGTGAATCAGCGAAGGACCCGTCCGGAAAGGCACACTCGAACCTACGCAGCTGCTCTCTTGGTTGATGCTGTTACAGCTGCTGTTGATTAAATACGTGTCAGCACTTGGAATATGGAGTGCTGAGACGTATATTTGAAGATGGAGTGCTGAGACGTAGTGTAATGGGTGGCCCTTTAAGAACCCTCGCTTGCTGCACTTCACATTTCTGACCTCCGGTGCGACTCTACGCTTCTGCCACGCTCTATTACCTGCGTGAAGGAGACTGCTTCCACTACGTGACATTCATATAGTGTTTTCCTGAGACGCAGTTCCCATCCATAGGCGCAGCTCTGTGGCAGGACACCTGTTTGCCACGCAGACAGCCTGGGTTCGATTTCTACTGGAATGAAAGTTTTTAATTATTTTTTTTTCAATTCATTCCGCTACATGATATTCATACAGTGTTATTTTCCCGACCACATCCAAGAAGTAGTCTAGCTGTGTGGCACACCACCTGCTTGCCGGATAGATGGCCTGGGTTCGATTCGAACTCGAACCAAACGTTTTCATCATTTAGTTTATTTGCATCTTTCTCGATTTCTAGGTCACGGACAAGAAGATAATTTTTTCGCTCAAAACCACCAAACCCACGCCGACACCGGAAATTCTGCGAAACGAGTTCTTTAAGGCCATCGCATTATCACAGAAAAAATGTACAGAGCGCCTAAGTATTGTCACATGGTTGTGACGTCGACGAATACGGCAATCGGCGCGTTCAAGATGAAACTTTTTATTTGGCCGAACTTGTGGCCAGGAAGCGGAAAGTCCAACAGGAATACAGGCTATACACTGATAGCGGCGAACAGAGCGTCGGCCGTCGATAACCTGCTCAGCGCTAAGGCACGTCAGCATTTATAATTACGTCATCGAACATTCCAGCCTTATCGCTGGTGGACGCGTTAGTTTTAGAAAAGACTCGGCTGTTTGCGTTGCCGCGCTCAAGTCTGACAGAACATCGCAAATGAAATCTGGAACGTTCCCAGATATTTTGGCGCGCTTTGCGCAAGACAGCGATTACAAGTGTAACAGACCGGCTACATAAACATAGCAAAAGAACCGCGCGTGGCATTGCCCCCCTCTAAAAAAGCATCGTCACGATGTTTGTGACAGAACATAGAAAGGGAAAAACAAGTGCATATACAAATAAATTAGAGTAACAAAGCAAAAAGTACAGTCCTCATGTTCGCTTACGCACAAAAAACGGCATAAGGCGCATAACATGGACAACTTCAGGACGTGCGCGGCGCCACTGAGAGATCGAAATGCCGTCCGATGTGACCTCGTAGTCTAGGGCGCCGATACTTCGGAGCACCTTCTATGGTCCGAAGGATCCCCAAAAGAGCTTCTCGCTAAGTCCCCGTCGGCGTATCGGCGTCCAGGCGCACACACGGTCTCCGGGTTGGTATTACATGTGGGGTCTTCGAAGATTTTAATGACGGCTGTCGAGCCTCTGCTGGTTCTTGATGCGCAGGCGGGCGAGCTGTCGAGCTTTTTCGGTGCAATGCAAGTAGGCGGCGACGCAGAGATCTTTTTCGTCGGTGACGTTTGGTAGCATAGCGTCGAGCGTCGTTGCCGGCCTCGTTCCGTAGACCAGCTTGTTCGGCGTCATTTGGGTCGTTTCTTGCATTCCCGTGTTGTATGATAAGGTCACATACGAAAGTATGGCATCCCACGTCTTGCGTTCGACGTCGCCATACATGGCGAGCATGTCGGCGATGGTCTTGTTTAGCCGCTCGGTGAGGCCATTGAGCCGATGAGGTCTGTGGGTGGTACGCTGTGGTCCGGCGGTGGCTTGTGTGGCTGTATCTCAATATTGCCTGAGTTAGGTCAGCAGTAAACGCCATACCTTTGTCGGTAATGAGGACCTCTGGGGCGCCATGACACAGGACGATGTTCTCAACGAAGACTTCGCTACCTCGGCGGCACTGCCTCAGGGCAGGGCTCTTGCCTCGGCGTAGCGGGTGAGGTAGTCAGTTTCTACGATGATCCATGTGTTTCCGGTATTGGACGTAGGGAACGCCCCAGTAAGTCCATCCCAATTGGCTGGAACGGCCGTTGATGTGGCTCGATAGGCTGCAGACGTCCAGCTGGCCTATTCGGCGGTATCTTGCGTCGCTGACAGACCCGGCAGGTCTTTACGTAGTGAGTGACGTTGCCCGCAAGGCGCGGCCAGTAGCACTTATCCTCTATGGCTGCAAGCGTGCGAGAGACACCCAGGTGTCTGGACGTCGGGTTGTCGTGCACAGCCTGGAGGGCCTCTGCTCGCAATATCGAGGGCACCACGAGAAGGCAATCGGCTCGAAGCGGTGAGACGTTCTCTTTTAGGAGAACACCGCTGCACAAAAAAACGACGTCAGTCCCCGTGTGAGTACCTTCGCAACAACAGAGTGGTCCTGCACTCGAGGTATTCCACAAGACCCTTGAGTTTTGGATTCACTTGCTGTCGTTCGGCGAAGTCGTCGGCACTTACGGTGCCCAACACGCTGTCATCCTCAGCCTCCTGGTCGTCCTGCGGTGGTGGACCGACGGGGGCGCGAGACAGGCAGTCAGCGTCGAAGTGTTTTCTTCCGGTCTTGTAAACGATGGTAATGTCGAATTCTTGAAGACCTAGACTCCACCGTGCGAGGCGACCTGAAGGGTCCTTCATATTATCTAACCAACACAAGGCGTGGTGGTCGCTCACAGCTTCGAAGGACCGGCCCTAGAGGTTGCGGCGAAACTTCGATGTAGCCCAGATGATGGCCATTCACTCCTTTTCGGTTGTGGAATAGTTGATTTCTGCCTTTGATAGTGACCGGCTAGCATAACTGATGACCCTCTCCAGCCCGTCAGGACGGCGCCGAGTTCTACGCTGTTTGCGTCGGTGTGAATTTCCTTATCGGCCTATTCGTCGAAATGCGCTAATTTGGAGGCATCTGAAGGCGTCGTTTCAGTTCTTGAAATGCTTCGATAGTTGCCGTATCTCACTACAACGGCACCTCGGTCTTCGTGAGGTGCGTTATACCCTTGTTACACAGACAGCCTAAACCTCGGTTTATGTAACCGCGGTTACGCGTAACCGCGGTTCGCTGTATGTTACACGGCATGCGAAACCGCGGTTGGAACCAAACCAAGCTTGGCGACCTCGGTTTGGCACTTAACCGAGAAAATGGCGGCCTCCATGAGGACGTGTGCACGTCGGCGAGCGTTCGTGATAAACGATAATAATATCTGGGGTTTAACGTCCCAAAACCACGATATGATTATGAGAGACGCCGTAGTGGAGGGCTCCGGAAATTTCCACCACCTGGGGTTCTTTAACGTGCACCTAAATCTAAGTACACGGGCCTCAAACATTTTCGCCTCCATCGAAAATGCAACCGCCGCGGCCGGGATTCGATCCCGCGACCTTCGGGTCAGCAGTCGAGCGCCATAACCACTAGACCACCGTGGCGGGGCTTCGTGATAAACGAATTGACCAGCACGAACCACGAAAAGACTGATTAGGCTTTGCGAAAACAATTTGCGCCATCTACGGAGCACCTCAACGAATGCGAAAGTGGACGCAGCAATAACAGCAGAGTTGAACGCCGCACTGCCGCCAGACGCGGAACCATGCACGCCAAAGCAAGTCCGCTTTAAGTGAGGACGCTTGTGCGCCGTGTAAAATCGGCGAACCATGGTTGGCGCTAACCGTGGTTGGTCGTAACTGCGGTTAACTTGCCTGTGTAACAAGGGTATTCGTGGCTCGGCTATTTGTGAAAATTCCATGGCGAAGCGTCTGTAGTAGGCGCACAAGCCGAGGGAACGGCGTCTCGTCTTCATGTCGGTCGGGTGGCGGGAAGGCAGTGATCGGCAGCTGTTTTCCGCGTGTCTAGGCGAACACCGTCCTTGCGGACCAGCGTGACCCCCAAAACAAGAGCTCTTCGTACGCGAGCGGCACTTTCATGCTTCAAGGTGAGTCCGGGGTCTTCATTGCTTGAAGTACAGCTTCAAGGCACCGAAGGTGTTCGTCGAGGTTTGAGAAAAACACAACGACGTCGTCCAAGTACGCGAGGCACGTCTGCCACTTCAAGCCCGCCAGTACTGTATCCATGACCCGTTGAAAAGTCGCAAGGTGCCGAGGAAAGACCAAAGGGCATGACCTTGAACTCGAGCAGGCCGTCTGGTGTTATAAAGGCAGTCTTTTCTCGGTCTGTCTCGTCGACTTCTATTGCCAGTAGCGGGCTTGAGGTCCATCAAGGAAAAGTACTTTGCGTTGTGCCATGCCACGCGCGCTTCTTTTGATATAATTGGGTAACTGGCCTGTTACACTTGTAACCACTGTCTCGCACAAACAGCGCCAGAATGTCTGGGAACACTCCAGATTCTAATGCAAGGCTGACGCCGGTACAAGTTTTCCTCGCATGCCCATCGAAATAGGGTCGCAGTTCAAGTTTGAGTGTGACGCTCGCGCGGCCGAGCTCTGCGTTACTGGCGATATACGCTACCGATTAAGGCGCTTTGTCGGCCCAATTTGGGAACGGCGGCGGCTAGGACACGTGCACGATATACGCTCCTCATTCGGCCCGAGCCCTGCTTGTCAGCCATAGTTATATTCTGACGCACCACAGATGCAATCCGAGAGCTCTGAGCGTGGACTGGAAGCGGAGCGGCAGTGTTGTGGCGAAAGGATACGTGCCGTGGATATTCCTAGTTGCGATAAGAGCACTGGCGTTGCTCGACGTTGCTTTGGAAGCCTATACCGGCTGCAAACTTACGCTGCAATCGGATCATGTTGTTCGTCGGATGCCAACATGCCACGTTCGATTTCTAGTGTCCAAAGAAGCCTTCTTTTTCGGGTGCCTTGGAAAACGATATAACTTCCAGCGTTCCCGGAATGATTGCGCACTGCGGCCATGCAACACTCGGTCACGGTGACGGTAGCGAGCGCATAAAACTGGAGGAAAACGAGCGCCGACCTAACAGCAGCCAGCGCCACGAACAAGTTCCCGGACGAAGGAGACATAATGGCGGCCACGCTGCCACCAAGGCCGAGAAGGCGGCATCTGCCCTTTCAAAAGCTGACACCAGGCTAAGCGGGAGCGCGCGCATCGAGGCACTCTAGGAGGGGCGCGCTTTAAAGGCCCCGCGAGTTGCGACGCGAGCATGCCTCCACAGGGCTGTGGTCGCTCGTACGCGCGTGCTTCTTTCATGATGGGGGAGGGGGGGAGTAGTACGTCTTGTGCTCTCACCGCAAGTTTGCGTTGAAGTTACATAGAGCACGAAGGTCTCTTCGCTCACTGCAGCGGCCGCTTTTGCGAAAGGAGTGCGCTGCTCACTCAAATATAAGTTACAACTGTGACAGTTAGTACGCGCTCATCCTTGTATTCTTGCGCATTCGTTTCGTGCACCCTCCATTGGGTTTGAGCGGCGCTCCTAACTGTCCAGCTGTTACGGTTGTTAGTTTGCTCTCAGCCTGGTTATGTTCTTTCTGAGCGTCCTTTCTGCTCGAGCAGCGCGTTGCGAGTTTCGAGCTGCTTGCCGCTCTTCGCCCGGCCATACAATTTGTTGCTATAGCATTCATTCCTTCGGCCTTAGGCCGAAACAATGCACAACAAATGCTTTACTACCTCTGTGAAGAACGGTTTACTTTTTAACACGAAAGTGTTTTATGCCGGGCTCCAGTGACGTATGTCCGTCACGACAATGACGTCGAAAAAATTTACACAATCAGATGGCAAAGCAAAATATTTCCTCCAATGGGCATCGAATCCACGACTGCTCTGTCTGAACAACAGATGCCGGGCACGCTATCCACTGCGCCACGGTCACAGACTCCAGAGGCTTTACAAACGCGCCTTTTATATCTACCACCTCTCCCGGTTGGCGGGTGGTGCTGCCCTCTGGAAGCGGTAAAGTAATTCGGCACTACTGTGGCCTCCGCGATTAGCACCTGCAACGCGTTAGACGTCCGTCCTATTCGCCGCGTTTTTCAATAAAAGTTCAATTTGTAAAGTCTTAACATACCGCGAGGTGGCGATCTTAGCCCAAGCGTCGTAAAAGCGTTGGCCTCGCTCATAGAATCACGCTAAACCAAACTAAAATAGATCTGCGACGCGCGCTTGCCTCACCTGGCTGTGACACCGCGTTCCCCGCTCACGCGCTCGTCCCGAAAAAAAGTCACAGTTTCGCCGCAAGGGCGAAGCAATGAACGCGATAGCAAGAAAAACGGCCCGTGATGGACGCGTGTCTTCGCTGCATAAACATCTGCCTCCCGCAGCAACTATACTCGCGGACAACCTTTCTTGGCAATGAAGCGAAGGCTACAGACCCACAATGCACGTATCCCTGCCGCTAATGAATGCAGTCCCACAATTGCGTCCGTATTTTCTGCGTGAGATATAGTAAATAACTTCATTTTCTGCATGGTAGCTTTTTGAGACAGAACGGAGCGTACACAAGCTATATATACGTATTTCTTATACATTATACGTTGTCGCATTGCGTTTTTGCGTGCGTGAAAAAGTCGCGCCTTTCTGTGACGGCTGCGCTTCTTCTGGATATAGCGAAAAAACGCAGTGCTAAGTTTCTTGTTTTCCGGAATTCTGTCACTATATTGCATTAGGGGGATTTCTATGCAGGTTTTTGAAGAGCGACACGGAGTTGATCGAGGTGTTCAATAAACTTAAAATTGTCTGGTGCCATACTAGGAATTTTGCCATACTGCCCCGTGTACATCTCTCGTCGGGACACAGTGGTACACGAGGGCCCAAAGGAAACGTTGTGGCCTAGAAGCTGAGGAACTCCGAAAGGCACTTGAACTACGTGTGCAAGATCGCGAAGAGCACGACCGAACTTTATGAGCGTAAATGGCATGTGCTACAGGGAGGGATTTGGTCTTGATCATCCGTCAGTGTTATATTCCTGTCCGGCAGCTAGCATAATTGCAAAGCATGCAGCAGAAATATGGCAATGTGTGTATTGTAAATTTTCTTTCAGTTTCGTCTGAAATTATTGTATAGCGGTTTCTGCAACTTGTAATTCTAAATGCGGTCGGTCATTTCCTAACCATTGCTGCCAACACAAAAGCCTAGTGTCCTTTATGCACACATCCAAGACGACTTGAAGACGAAAGCCATCTTCTTTTTCTTCTCACTCGATGCTATTGCTCCTGCGCCGCCACCCACCGAAAGCTTTCTGCAACTTGTGTGGTTTTGAATGGCGATGGGTCCACCCTTGACCAACCTAGGGTGGTGAGGATGTAGATGCGGTCACCGACCAAGTCAATGTGAAGGACACGGATGAAGAACAAGGTGAAGAACGCAGCTCTATGTTCTTCACCATGACTTGGTCAGTGACCGCATCTACATACTTATCATGATACCTGGCCAGACAAACTTTCGTCGAACTCTTGACAAACCTAGGGTGCATGTGAAGAGATCATGTGACGTCACGTCACAATGACGTCAGAACATTTGGCGATCTCTGATGTCATGCTGACGTCATATGGTGCAGTCATCACGTGATAATTTTCCATCACTAGTGTGTACCCTGACAAGACGCGGGACACCGTTCGATTTTTGCTTTTGTAAGGCTTTCGTGTCAAGGCTTATGTGTGAATGACTGAAAGTAGCATTAGTTTAACTCACACAGAAAACGGTTTCTTTCATGCGTGAGCAAAGTTGCCGGAGGCTACAAACTGTGACTAGTTCCCCCCGCCTAGCAGCACGCATAAATGTAGATGCGACATCTTTGTTCTACGAGGTGGACGAGCGAACAAAATTTGTTAGGTTTTACGACAACGCGCCGGTTATAAGAAGTGAATGGGCGAGTGAAGCCAACTTCCAGGCCGATCTCTTGTGCGTGATGTCACGTGCGAGTGCGCAGGCATTGAGCTAATAATCTAGGTGGAGTTGAACTGACCAACTAGATGTCATTTGAGAGGGTGACCCACAGTAGCGTTAGTTCCTCTTTTACAGAACGTTTATTGCCTCTGTTTTGCGTACGGGGCAGCACTGCTGATGTGAAGAAAAAAAAACCGCAAGCTGCTCGCGCTCCTTTGTGCAACACGGTCAACCCCCGTAGCTAGAAACGCTCCTTCGTTTTGGACTGGGAAAGCAGCTGGCTCTTCTGCGTACAAGATCACGGGCTCTGTTTCTGGAAGGTCCACGCCCCCTTTGCCGGAACATGGTAATGTGACTGGTTTTCTCTCTCATAAGCTTAGGCTAACGTCCACGGACAGCACATACGCTACGAGAGATGCCGGAAGAAAGCTTCAGAGTGCTCCTGATGTTCTTGTCATTTTGTTCTCGTAATTGTAATGCCTGGAACAGGAATTATATTTCTTTCGGCACACCATGGGCCAAATTAAGTTGTACAACATGAAAACGCGATGGCATCGTGCCAGACACTTGGAGAACATATCTCTCCATATAGGTAACATAGGTAACATTCGTTCGCTCTTCGTCCTTGTTTTACGTGCTGTCGTTTGCCTTAAACTGTACAATACCAAGTAGTCCAACGTCGAACCCTTTTGAATATCTCTCCCTTGCACGCCTTTTGTCGAGTTTTATCAATTAGGTGGAAAAGGGGAGCAGTCCGGAGAACCTAAGAGCTGGTTATTTAGCATCCATTCAATCATAGCTATTGCTTCATGGAACTCTATGCCTGAAGTGTTCTTCGAGATTTGGAAGGATACTTAATTTCTTTTGTATATTAAACCAGGTAGCACTAAGTATTAAAAAACAAACATAAGCGATGCGTGTCTCAAATTGGCGCCGTATTGTTCTGAGCTGTCAGAGCACTTACATTTTTTTTTCGCTCCACCATGCTCTGTAATTAACAAAGATTTGTTAATGAACTCTTTGAATAGTAACTCCAACGAAAAATCTTCAATACAAACGTTGTAGTGCTCATTCAGAAACGTTGGTTTTTTAAAAGATTTGTTAGGAATATTCTTTTGATTATTTTTTTCAGACTAGCGTTCAAGCCCGTGAATTAAAAAAAAAAAAGACACGCGAATACCGCCTAATGCGCGGCGCTTTGACTGTTCTCAAATGTCAGTCGAACGAATTAGGAAATGTTCCTCCGCGTACAGAGGTCGATTGTAAAGGCCATCGGTGACTGTGGCATGGACGTTAATGGGCCCTGCGACACAAATTAAGCATGTCGTTTTCAACGCTTGTTCTGGTACTGTGGAATGCGCCGACATCGTTTCGCAAGTGGCATCGCCGAGATCGAAGCTATTATAATTTTATTTCACCATATAAATCATGTTGCTTTCGGACTACAGCGAAACACATCGGCTATTTTTGATATCGGAAATGACGTTTCTTCATGTTGCAGTGGCGACAAAGGCCGCGCGTTTGGATTGGCTTGACGCGACAAGTACCATGTAATATTCATTTGGCTAGGCCATGTAACTTAGCCCTAAAAGGAATAATACCCCTTTTTATGCTTTATCAGAAACAAATTGCATCTGTTTCTAACTGATGTGTTTTGAAAACAACGGACAAGACGCCAGGTGCGCTGTGGAACTAGTGTGAATGGTAACCAAACCAAGGATCGACCTTGACCAAACAAACTATGCTCTTTGCGCGTTTAGCTTTTTGCGGCATCGGGCGATATCGGCCACACCGGCAGCTGCGAAACACGAAACGCCCAGTTCGGCAGAATGCTGTTACCGAAAAAAGAAATTCTAAACGCTTACCAACCGACGCCATCCGCGTCATCGGGCGGTAGCGTTTTGTCCGAGCCCTCGGAGCTATTCTCGCTTCGCGGGGAGGGGGGGGGGGGCTCTGCGACTCTGCGATGCACTTTCAAATTACAATGGCGTGTCCGGATACGGCACTACATGTAGGGGATGGCTACGTCGCAAAATCTTGCGCTCGAGCTTTGTTAGATCACCGAAACTCATTGTTTGCACTACACGACAAAGCATGGGACCGTCTGCTTGGCGACACACGTGGGTCGTCATCGCCATGGTTGCGACGCCGTCAGAAACAGCGGTGGCAAGGCACTGTGTGAAGGCCAGCATGAGGCGAGATTTCCCGTATGTCTCCCGTAAGAGGCGCACAGTGATTGTAAACGGCCTTTGACGACAGCGGGAGAGTGAAATGCGAAAGGGAACTTTTCTTGTAGTCGTCTGCTCGTGTCTGAAATTTGAAAACTAATACCGTCAGATTTGGTGCAACAATTTGCGTAATTCTTTTTGCGTTCGTCTCAGCATTCATTACTACGCGCATTCCAGCGCTATTTAACACAGTCGCACAAGCGTCGCAGGGCCCCTTTAAGCGATAAAAGGGGAGTACCGTTTTAAGAAGAAAAGTCCTAAACGCAAAAGCAGCAGCCACGGGCAAATGTCGTACGAGACCGTAGGCAGCATTTCATGCAGCCTTGCCTTTCTCTTTCTTTTCTTTTCGCACCTATAAAGAAACACGAGTGAGGAGGCAAGGGTAGTTGTGTGATAAGGGACGTAACCAAACGATTCACTAGCATGTGGTTGCCGCCTTTTAATAGAAGATTTTTAATTTTTTTATTCATTTATACGGCACCTCCTACGATCACTTAACGTCCATCGCCGTCACCGATAGCCTGTTTATCGACCTCTATGCGTGGAGGAATATTTGGTAATTCGTTCTACTTACGTTTGAGGGCACTAAAAGCGCTGAGCATTAGTCGGCAGTCACGACGTTTTTTTCTTAAATCCGCGAACATCAAAGAAATTTATATCGTAAACCTACTCTATCGTAAACTATATTGTAAACAATATCGTAAACCTACTAAAAAAAACCCGCTTCTGCATTTCCAGAGCAGCCATGTACGACATTGTAAGACCGCCATGATAGATAATTGCGAACAACTTAAAACTTCTCACACTAAACGGCAATATCCCTCGGCTTTAATAGATGGCGCAATAGGTCTAGCAGATAAATTAATAGAGCGGAAATTCTGAGGGGGAACCGTTTGCCAGGAAAACAGAATAGTACCAACCTTGTACTAACACACTCAGCATCAGCACCAAAGGTACACTCTATATTAAAGCGCCACTATAATATCCATGCCCAAAGCGAACATCTCAAGAGTATTTTTCTTGAACTTCCTCGCGTTGTGTACCGACGGTATAAAAATCTCCGAGATTTATTAACGTCACGAAAATTAAATAGGCCCGAAATAAGTGGCCGTGCACCCTGCAACAAAGCACGTTGCAAGGTGTGCGTACATATGCAAACGACACGGAAAGGCATTAGCACGTTTTCAGACTTCTCTCTAAACATTCGAGGTACATATAATTATGATAGTTCTAACCTTATATACAAGCTTGAGTATAACGGCTGCAAAAAAACAGTACATTGACCAAACGGAAACTTCATTTAGAATACGCTTTAACAACTACAGATCGCATTTAAATAAGCTTCCTAGCGTACCATTATCAAAACATATTCGTTTACCAGGAAATTCTTTAGAAAATATTCGGGCTGCTATACTTCAGTCAGGCTTTCGTTCCCATCATGATAGTGAAGCCCGCGAGCCTTAGCTAATCTATGTTTAACACCGTCTCATCCGGTATCAACGAAAGCACAGGCACACTTACAAGCGTTCTCACTAAGCACTATTAGTCATATCTTCAACGGGATAGGCAGCTCTGTTTGTAATATCGTTCGTGTTTCCTCCACGGTTACGTTGGTATTCACTAACTATTGTAGCGCTAGCTACACTTGCCTAGTCGGAGCCAATTTCGCGTGGAGCGTCATAGGCCGTGCTGCGCAAGCGCGAGGATCAGTGATGCCACACAGCTGGTTCACCGGAGCTCGCATCTCACGCGCTCTCCGACACCGTCGCGCGCGGCTCACTGCTGCTGGTCTGCGCGTTCGGGAGGAGTGGCGTCGTAGGCGCGGCAGACAGGCTGGCGCCGGCGCGCGCGCAAACTCCGCCACCGCCGCCCGCGGCTCGCCGCTGCTAGTCTGCGCCGCAATCGAGAGGAGTGACGTCGTAGCCATAGATACAGTGGCGCGGGCGCACGCGCAGCTATTCGCCTTCGCTGTGCAGTCACCGTATGACACTGCGCTGGGGCCGCTTGGTAGCGCCTCTGATTGGCGTTTGCAGGTGGGTAACGCCATGGTGAAGGAGAGCGCAAATGCTGCTCGACGGCGCAGAAGAGCCGAGAAGCGTATCTCATCGGATCCCGAAGTAGTTGCCTTGCAATTAGCGGTTCAGCGTACGAAGAATGAACAGAAGGCTAATAATCCTAGACAATCTGGAAAGCTAAGAATAATCAGCTGAACATTTGCTAACGCTACGTATATCCTGGCATAGCCGAGCTAAGCCACTGCAATTCTTTTTAGCTTTTGTACAAGACTAGGTGTTGACGTACCCAGTTGTGTGCATCATGCATGATGTCGGCTGTTTTTTTTTCAGTTTTTTGCTTGTTCTCGTTTTAACCTTGATGTGCTGGAAGCGTACTTCAGGAGAAGTTAAAAAGCAAAAATTGATCTTAGTGCTGCGCAGATTTTCTGTTTGCGGTCTCAGACTGTTTGCAGTTTAATGCTAGCATGTGATTACGTTCCTGCGAAAAAAAAATAAAGAGCAGATCTGATGTCACCCCCTACCCCCATTTTCCTCCATGTGACGTGCAATAGAGTAATCCTGTCATACCACTAGTGTGTAATGCCATATCAATTGCGTGTGCAATCTATCTTACTCTGTGTAACCTCACTTTGCTGCCACGAGTCCCAAATGTGCGCGCATGATTCTATGTCGACTGCGTGTGACCGCTATCTTATGTTGTCATTCTTGCTATCGATAAGTTCCTTGAAACTATCTAATTTAATCACGCTTATAAGTCAACCCACCAAGATTTACTTGTTACTTTGACAAAGGGTGGTCCACCAGAGGAAACGTTAGTGAAAATGTACAGTGCCAACGAAGGAAAGTCGTAGTCTCTTGGTTCACTCCTTATTCCATCGGGGTCCGCGTGATTCTTTCCCACTTCTATAAATAAGAGAGATAGCTGTCTTCAAATCCTACCACCTTCTTGGCATTTTTTTTTTAATTTTGCGCGCAGAAGGTAACGAGTTATACGACAACTCCTATATATGCAATTACGTTACTGTTGCATTATTATGCAACAGTAAGTATTCTTATGCTTGTCGACTGCGCCACCTAGAGCACACACTGCAGATAGATAGATAGATAGATAGATAGATAGATAGATAGATAGATAGATAGATAGATAGATAGATAGATAGATAGATACAAACAGACAGATATAGACAGACAGACACACAGATTGATAGATAGATAGATAGATAGATAGATAGATAGATAGATAGATACAAACAGACAGATATAGACAGACAGACACACAGATAGATAGATAGATAGATAGATAGATAGATAGATATATAGATAGATAGATAGATAGATAGATAGATAGATAGATAGATAGATAGATAGATAGATAGATAGATCTCACGTGGCCGTCATTGACGAGGCCGTGCCGCGTAGCCCCTTTCTTCATTCTTCTTGTCCCGTATTGCATCGAGATATTTCTGTCTCTAGAAAATGCGCCCAAATACGAGCCAGCTCATTTAGTGACGGCACGATGGGCATTACCACCTGCGGAATCCCTTACTTAATTTTTTGAATGAATTTCCCAGCCTGCAGCTCGCATGAGTAAGCGGTTACTTAAAGGGCAAAGTTCCTTCCACACTAACTTCATTAAATATTTTAGTTGTTCGTTGGTGTACGTTCTTGTATATTTAGTGATTATTCATAAGTCTCAGTAGCGGTAATACTTCTCACAGTTTCGGAACCAGTTGTTTCAGATATTTA
Organism: Rhipicephalus sanguineus; assembly: GCF_013339695.2. Taxonomy (NCBI): domain Eukaryota; kingdom Metazoa; phylum Arthropoda; class Arachnida; order Ixodida; family Ixodidae; genus Rhipicephalus; species Rhipicephalus sanguineus. Next base: position 108,946,876 of record NC_051186.1, read on the forward strand.
CGCGGATGACGCAGGAGTCGCAGGATCCCCTCCTCAACCATTGCAAACTTCCGCAAGTGGACAGTGCGGAGGGCCACACCCGCCGTTGGATCATCATTTTCCTAACCGGTCTGATTGTTCTGCTGTTAGGACTGCTGTGTTGCATCCCACTCGCCTACCTGGTCGCCGAGCAGTCGTCAGTCAAAGATGACATCACGGTGAGAACCCTTAGGAAATAAGGTTGAGGTCATACAGTAACGGAGAAAATCTCACTAACTTGTATGCACATTATTAGCTACGCTTGGCAACTATCATTACAACTTCTAACTCCTCGTCCTCTTTTTCATTTTTCGGCGCTCCTTACAACCGTTACACTCGCCGTCCACTTTCCCTGCGAGTTCGCACAAGAGTACGGTAGAACCTTGGCGCACGTTTCACGAGCGACGTGAGTTTTCACTTGGCTCTCAAGAAGAGGGAAAAAATCCACGCATCTCAACGAAGGGTATCATGACGAGTGCGCGAAGCTTTGGGTACCGTGGTAATGAGAAACCATGCGTTTCCCGAGCGTTGCCCTATATAATGTAAACTTCGTGACATAAAACGTATATAGAAATGTCACTGTATTTGTTTCCCTCTTTAAAGCAATTCTATCTTCCTGTCATATTGCGTACATGGTGTCGAGTTCCGGATTCCGCTTTTCTTTCATTAATATTGATTTGTGGTCTGTGAAGTGGAAAACCAATGCTGCTTCGAGAGGATCTAAGCTAACGGTCCCAAATACAAGGTGAATGCAGGTTCCGCTTGTTGTTCTTGGTTGTTTGCATTCATACAAAATGCACCGTAAGGCGTATCGAGACGTCATATACTGCACAAGGTAGTCGCAGTCTATAACGTCTACGTTAAAGTCACCGAATAGTATAAATGGTTTGTGCTTGTAGGTGTTTTATATTGCTCTGCCACAATTATGATTCATGTTCGTCTATTGTAAACGTTTTTTTATGCACATACGCACATGCTTCGACTATAGCAACGGTTCAGCGGACAGAGAGAGTCGACGGCAAAGCTAGGTCCAGTGGTTCATAATGTCTACGGTGAAGTCGCCGACAAGTAAAAAGGGTTTGCGCGTGCAGGTTTTTTTATATTGTTCCGTCACAATTATGATTGATATTAGTCTACTGCAAAACCTTTGTTTGTGTTTAACATATGTTTCGACTATAGCAATGGTTCTATACCTTGACCACACCGGAAGACTTGGCTAGGTCGTAAGGATCGTTGCGCCTAAAATGCGTTTGCGACGGTTGTCACCAAGATCAGCAATAACGGCTAAAAGAAGTTTCACGAGATCTGAACATTTTACTATGCGGAGAGAGCCAGAAAACGGGTGTAAGAATTTTTCACTGCTTCAAGGTAAACGCTTTGCCCACCGAACCATGACTACATCACCCAGTTCGAAAGAGGTGGCACAATTTTGCTGAAGAGATTTGCTGTACTGCGCTTGGTAAATCGGCGTGCTTAAACGAGCTCGGAGGCGAGCCCGTCGCAGCTTATCGCTTGATCACAATGTCGAGGGTCGTTCTTGCAGAGGCATGCCTAACCAGGATGGTGGTGGTGAAAAGCATTTATTTACAAGGAGAGGCGTGGGACCTCTTTAGAGGTTCCTACAGACTAGGTGGAGTCTCTATTCCGGGACCCCATTGGTTGAAGCCGCCGCCCTGGCTCTCTGTACCAAGGCCTGTTGGGCCTGAATATCTGAGCAGCCGAGCAGGGCCGCCTCCCAGTCCTCTCGGGTAGGGTTCGGGTGAGGAGTAAGGGCTGAGTTGTTTTGACAGGCCCACACCATGTGGTAGGTGTCCGCCACCTCCCCACAGTGCTGGCACTGTCCTGTGACCGTAGGGTCGAAATGTTTTATGATTGCAGGGCATAACATTGTGTTAGTCTGGAGTCTTAACAGGATGCGCTCATCTGCTTTCTTCAACCCCCTTGCAGGAGGAGGGTAACGGCGATGAATTTCCTTATAATATTCCAGAATTTCCCTATACCGGAGGAGAGGGTAACCCTCCACGTCTGTCTCCATTGGGATTGACGGAGGAAACCCAGAAATGAGCGCTCGGGCAGCCGCATCTGCAGCCTCATTTCCCCGCAATCCCTGATGACCCGGAGTCCAAATAATACGTTTCGGGTGAGGGTCCGCGTCCCTTATGCAGTTTCGCAGTATTTTGTAGGCTAAGGGTGAGATGTACCCTGCTACGTAGTTGCGACACGCGCCCCGCGAATCCGTAATAATGCATCTGGAATTACTGTGAGAGGCCGCAAGGGCAATGGCGACCTCTTCAGCCTGTGTTACAGTATACGCCCTAAAGGTTAGCCCATCCACCTGTGTTCCTTCGTGAATAGCAGCGGCTGTGTACCACCCCTCAGGGTTTGGGCCAGCAACGTCCACGTAGTAGACACCGCTCTTCTGTCCATATTGTAGCTCCAGCGCCCGAGCGCGCGCCTCACGTCGTGCGGTGTGTTCATCTCTGTCCATTTTAGTGGGGAGAGGTCGAACCAGAAGGGCTGTGCGCCACAGTTCTGGTACCTTGACCCGCTCCTGTAGGTGGAAGTCATGTTTTATATGCAGTCGCGCAAGTAGACTTTGGTCAGAGTTTGTTTGGGCCAACCGTGTATACTGGTTGAGGAGATGGGCTTCCCTAAGCTCCCGATATGAGTTCACCACACCCAAAGCCTTGAGACGGCTGTTGGATGTAGAGATCGGAAGATCAAGAGCCCTCTTTAACGTCTTCCTAATGACTGCTTCGATTTTTTCTTCCTCATGTTTGCGGAGGTAGATGTAAGGGACGGAGTACATGACCCTGCTGGTTACAAAAGCGTGCGCCAGCCGCAACGCATCTTTGCACCGAAGTCCCCCCCTCTTGTTCGAGACCCTGCGGATAATGCGACCCACCTGGTCACCTATTTTCCTAAGCTTGGTCAGTGTTGTGTCAATTCGGAGCTGTTGGTGAATGTATAGGCCAAGGACCCTGATCTCCTCCGCTCGTCTGATTGGGGCCGTAGAAAGCGTGATGGAGATATCTGTGTTGTCTTTAGACATGCCTCTGATGTGAAGGAATTCAGACTTGTTGGGCGCGCATTGGAGCCCGCAGCGTGCCGCGTAGGTGTGTACAATTTCTGCAGCTTGTTGCAGGCTGTCCTCAATGTTACCCAAGTTCCCTTGTGTTGCTCAAACCGTGATGTCATCTGCATAGAGGGCATGGCGAATGCCCTCTATGCCCGCCAGCTGACGTGGTAGATGCATCATGGCGATATTAAATAGGATGGGAGAAAGGACAGCCCCTTGCGGTGTCCCTCTAGTACCCATTTGATACGGTCCGTATTCTGAGTTTTCTATGCGAATCAGGGCGGCTCTGTCCGATAAAAAGTCCTTGACGTAATTGAACGTGTTCTGTCCACAGTCGGTGTCACTGAGGTGTTCGAGAATGACGCTATGTTTAACGTTATCAAAGGCCCCCTTCAGATCTAAGGCTAAGATGACCCTGTCGTTGTATTTCATCACCACCGGTTGGATGACCTCTCGGTGTAGTTGCAGGAGTACATCCTGTGCCGATTTATGAGGACGGAATCCGAACATGGTAGGAGCAAAGGCCCCTTCTGCTCTAGATATTCCGAAAGTCTGTCCCGCACCATCGTTTCCATCAACTTGCCTGCGCTAACCTTGACATCCGCCCGAAGAACAACTCGAATGACTACTTGTTGTGACGTGTTTGGAGCCATAACCGCAGCATCGACGTAGTGTGGTGCACATGTAGGAAGAAATGCAGTATTTCAGGGCGCACTTGGTGCGGCGTGTTGCTGTCAATGTGACCACGTGGAATCTACAGCTTCCTCACGGTTCACTTGGGTCATTCCATGCCAACTGTCCCAGTCTCGGCGCTCGACAAAAATCAATTTGTCTGGAAAAATCTGAGAAAATTACACACGTATAGACATTAGTCCTGCAGTATTTTCCCGAAATATTTTGAGCGGCAAAAATTTTTCGGGCACGTGAGCGCTATTTGAACTTCTCGATATGGTGGAAAACCAGGTACAAAAGAAAAATTCGCTATAAATGGAGCGTTTCACGCATTCATTTGAAACTTGCTTTTTTGTGTTTTTAGAGCATCGCGCTTTTATTATAGGGCAGTTGCTTAGAGTAGCTTTATGTTTTTCACTCCTTGGCGCGTAGGTAAAATTGGGTAAATTGCAGCGTTTTCGGGAATTTTTTTACAATAGACGACTGCAGATCAAATACATCAATAATTTCTATACAACTCTCCATAAAACGTACTATCGCCCAAAATTCTTCTTATGCCTGTGTGTGGCGCACAGGCTTTAAAATAAAATCTTGAACTTGGAAAAAAAACGCTACATTGGCCTATGTTCAGACGTCTGTAGCACGCTAAGGTGGTCCAAGAAAAAATAAGCAGAAAAACGCATACGATTGAGAATCATAACAACTTCGTCCACAGAAAGTTTAATCGAAGTAGTTTTTGTTTTAGTGAAGAAAAACGTTTTTGAAGTTTAGTCCCACCATTGCATTATTTTGCTATGGGGGCAGTACAAACCGACTGAATTTACGGCATAAAAAAAGAGGTAATGTATTCGTAGCACATGGTTTTCAGCTCATTTGGTCAGTACTTTATGATGTATATTAAATATCAAGGAGACGATACACAGAGATAAAAATATAACGATACCATTGGCTTAGGTGCCGAAATTCCCCAATAATGAATCGCGTTACTTATTGCATGCGGCTGTGAGAACCATTTGGCGTCAAAATAAGTCAAGTCTCAAAGTTCATGTAAATTAAAGAAAGGAGGCGTGAGCGTGGTCATTTATAGCGGGTCCAAACGGAGCTCATCTAAGTATTCCGCGACGAACGGCACATGATGTGACAACGCGCCGCGTATTCACGCATTCCGTCCGTCGACCGCGACACTACGGACGGGATATGCCAAGCTATTTTTCACATCCTTATTTGGTTGGTTGCAGGCAGCA